>NC_084575.2:21043066-21150566 GCF_033978685.3 Nerophis lumbriciformis
CACAATAAAAGCGCTTCTTCATCCTGCCTGCGCTAACAAAATAAGGGTCTCAGAAAGCTGGCGTGCACAAGCTAGCAAGCTACAGAGTTTGCCGCCAATGTATTTCTTGTAAAGTGTATACAAAGGAGTATGGAAGCTGGACAAATAAGATGCCAAAAACCAACCACTTTCATGTGGTATTGGACAGAAAGGAGGACTTTTTTTCTCCTCCATTCGAAAATGCGGACGTTATCATCACCACTGTCTGATTCCAATCAATGCAAGTCATCAGAATCAGGTAATACACCAACTTATATTCTTGTCTTCATGAAAGAAAGGAATCTATATGTGTTAAACATGCTTGTATTATCTTTAAACACTTTAAACTTATTAACAATATTAACTATATGTGTTAAACATGCTTGTATTATCATTAAACACCTTTAATTTATTAACAATATTAACTATATGTGTTAAACATGCTTGCATTATCATTAAACACCTTTAACTTGTTAACAATATTAACTATGTGTTAAACATGCTTGCATTATCTTTAAACACCTTTAACTTATTAACAATATTAACTATATGTGTTAAACATGCTTGTATTATCATTAAACACTTTTAACTTATTAACAATATTAACTATATGTGTTAAACATGCTTGTATTATCATTAAACACCTTTAATTTATTAACAATATTAACTATATGTGTTAAACATGCTTGCATTATCATTAAACACCTTTAACTTGTTAACAATATTAACTATGTGTTAAACATGCTTGCATTACCTTTAAACACCTTTAACTTGTTAACAATATTAACTATGTGTTAAACATGCTTGCATTATCTTTAAACACCTTTAACTTATTAACAATATTAACTATATGTGTTAAACATGCTTGTATTATCATTAAACACCTTTAACTTGTTAACAATATTAACTATATGTATTAAACATGCTTGTATTATCATTAAACACCTTTAATTTATCAACAATATTAACTATATGTGTTAAACATGCTTGCATTATCATTAAACACCTTTACCTTGTTAACAAAAACATATATTTCATAAATAAGTAAATATATATAAATAATATATGAATGAGGTAGATCCCCACGACTTGATGAATTGAAAAGTAGCTCGCCTGCAGAAAAAGTGTGAGCACCCCTGCTCTAAAGGCCTTAGTGGCCACATGCGTGGACAGCACCTTTTAGCTCTTATTTCCAAAATTGTGTACACTACTGAATTGGGGTCTTATGCGACATATGGACACTTATACTGCTATCTGGTGGTGTCAGAAGAGTATAACATACAATGGAATTTGGAAAAAAAAAGTGTAAAAATAAAAATTTGCATGTCACTACACATGAAGTCCACGTTTGTTACTTATGGACTTAAGTACATCATATAAAAAGATGATTTTTAGTTTTTATTCTAATTAGGGTCCAATAAGCCCAAATAGCAAAGAGAAATAAAAAATAATGTAAACAAACAGCTTGGGCCTTAAGAGGTTAAAACTGGAGGGTAGGATAGTTGTGGAACAATGCAGGCTGACAAATTCCTGCACTGTAAACTAACCCACGCAAACACCCACTACTACCTTCCAAGCCCTATGTGATACCAGGGTATAAGAATATCTTGTTGACTTTTGTAACATGCACAGGCAGAGGCATTGCCTACCAACATGCAAGGCAGGCTAATGTTTGGGGCCTTGGGCCAGAAAAGGGCCCCCTGAGGGCTGACCAACTTTGAATTACTACAGAGCAGAGCTACGGTGTAATGACACTTTTAATGACAGTGGTCCAACAACACAGAACTCAAAAAAGGGTCTCCCCTCTCACTCTTGCTGGTGTGGAGGATAGGAATATTTTTTTTAAACGCTTCCCAGACTGAAAGAATGCCAAAATGACCGACATGAAAAGCAATCGCCATACACCTGGCTTCCAAATGCATACAGACATTTATTTTGTGTTATTATTGACGGTTATTATTGGCTAATGTCAATATTTTGGCTTTTTCTTATTGTGCTTTTTGCTATTTTTCAAATTTTTGCCGGTGTTTTGTTTTTTGTAATGTGCCTACGGCCAATGACAAAAGAGTCACGGGCCACAGATGACAGTGGATTTTTCCTGTGTGATTAGGAGGAGATAATTGGGGAAGTCTTTCCCTAGTTTCCACCTTGTTTTATCATATATTAATGACTTTGCACATTTATATGCTTACTTTTGTATGCACATTAAATCAACACAAACACCGTACTTTGGAGCAATGTTCTCAGACTATTATTTGGCTGGTTAGCTTCTCGTCGCAGGCAAGCGATTGTGGTCGTGGTTAAGAGAAGAGTTGTTTGATGTTAGATGCTAGAAAATATCCAATGCGTTCCATTCGCCAGCCATAATGCATTGTTGCAGCTCGATGTGCTCTGAGCACGGCATACAACATGCTTTTGTGAGACGAGCGGGTGGAGTGTGCAGCCACGCTGGGGTGGCCTCGGTATTGGGAGCGGCAAGACGTGAGGCTAAAGAGAGAGGGAGATGAGGCCATAATAGACGCAACATTTCAATACATCACACATTATGTTGTTAAGATGTACAAACCCCGTTTCCATATGAGTTGGAAAATTGTGTTAGATGTAAATATAAACGAAATACAATGATTTGCATATCATTTTCAACCCATATTCAGTTGAATACGCTACAAAGACAACATATTTGATGTTCAAACTGATAAACATTTTTTTTTTTTGCAAATAATCATTAACTTTAGAATTTGATGCCAGCAACACGTGACAAAGAAGTTGGGAAAGGTGGCAATAAATACTGATAAAGTTGAGGAATGCTCATCAAAGACTTATTTGGAACATCCCACAGGTGAACAGGCAAATTGGGAACAGGTGGGTGCCATGATTGGGTATAAAAGTAGATTCCATGAAATGCTCAGTCATTCACAAACAAGAATGGGGCGAGGGTCACCACTTTGTCCACAAATGTGTGAGCAAATTGTTGAACAGTTTAAGAAAAACCTTTCTCAACCAGCTATTGCAAGGAATTTAGGGATTTCACCATCTACGGTCCGTAATATCATCAAAGGGTTCAGAGAATCTGAAGAAATCACTGCACGTAAGCAGCTAAGCCCGTGACCTTCGATCCCTCAGGCTGTACTGCATCAACAAGTGACATCACCACTTGGATATCACCACATGTTCTCAGGAACACTTCAGAAACCCACTGTCAGTTGGTCACTACATCTGTAAGTGCAAGTTAAAACTCTCCTATGCAAGGCGAAAACCGTTTATCAACAACACCCAGAAAAGCCGTCGGCTTCGCTGGGCCTGAGCTCATCTAAGATGGACTGATACAAAGTGGAAAAGTGTTCTGTGGTCTGATGTGTCCACATTTCAAATTGTTTTTGGAAACTGTGGACGTCGTGACCTCCGGACCAAAGAGGAAAAGAACCATCCAGATTGTTATAGGCGCAAAGTTGAAAAGCCAGCATGTGTGATGGTATTGGGGTGTATTAGTGCCCAAGACATGGGTAACTTACACATCTGTGAAGGCGCCATTAATGCTGAAAGGTACATACAGGTTTTGGAGCAACATATGTTGCCGTCCAAGCAATGTTACCATGGACGCCCCTGCTTATTTCAGCAAGACAATGCCAAGCCACGTGTTACGTCAACGTGGCTTCATAGTAAAAGAGTGCGGGTACTAGACTGGCCTGCCTGTAGTCCAGACCTGTCTCCCATTGAAAATGTGTGGCGCATTATGAAGCCTAAAATACCACAACGGAGACCCCCGGACTGTTGAACAACTTAAGCTGTACATCAAGCAAGAATGGGAAAGAATTCCACCTGAGAAGCTTAAAGAATGTGTCTCCTCAGTTCCCAAACGTTTACTGAGTGTTGTTAAAAGAAAAGGCCATGTAACACAGTGGTGAACATGCCCTTTCCCAACTACTTTGGCATGTGTTGCAGCCATGAAATTCTAAGTTAATTATTATTTGCAAAAAAAGAATAAAGTTTATGAGTTTGAACATCAAATATCTTGTCTTTGTAGTGCATTCAACTGAATATGGGTTGAAAAGGATTTGCAAATCATTGTATTCCGTTTATATTTACATCTAACACAATTTCCCTCTCGGCGCGATGACGTCACAACGTGGCGTCACATCGGGAAGCAATCCGCCATTTTCTCAAACACCGAGTCAAACCAGCTCTGTTATTTTCCGTTTTTTCGACTGTTTTCCGTACCTTGGAGACATCATGCCTCGTCGGTGTGTTGTCGGAGGGTGTAACATAAACGAACAGGGACGGATTCAAGTTGCACCAGTGGCCCAAAGATGCGAAAGTGGCAAGAAATTGGACGTTTGTTCCGTACACTTTACCGACGAAAGCTATGCTACGACAGAGATGGCAAGAATGTGTGGATATCCTGCGACACTCAAAGCAGATGCATTTCCAACGATAAAGTCAAATAAATCTGCCGCCAGACCCCCATTGAATCTGCCGGAGTGTGTGAGCAATTCAGGGACAAAGGACCTCGGTAGCACGGCAAGCAATGGCGGCAGTTTGTTCCCGGAGACGAGCGAGCTAAACCCCCTATCGACCCTAACTTCCCTGGCCTGCTGACATCAACTCCAAAACTGGACAGCACTGGGAACTGATTTTTAATGGTTTTAACCATTCTGAAATTGTGATAATGTTCCCCTTTAAAATGTGGTGCCTGTTGGTACCTTGTGCGTAACTCTGCGAGAGGAGAATGCACCGATGTAATAATGCATTTATTTTTCCTAATATTTTCAGGAGCTACTGGCTGTGGCTGATCTAACTTCAACCTCTGTTATCACTCACCCTTACTCGCTCTCACATAAGTCCACTGTCTATTGGTCGTCCCCTGGTGGTTGGCTGACTGTTGGTTGTGAACATGCTTCATTTGAAATACAGTGGAGTCTGTTTTTTAAATGTTAATATGGCTGCCGATCACCCTTGTTTAACCGTAGGTGCCAAAATCGTCATCACGATTAAAATTTGATTATTTGTGAAGCCCTAGCCACACCTTAAAAATTAGTGTTTTTTTCATGTGAAAATATATTAAAGTAATATAATGTATGAATGGACATATAAAGTGTAATATATTTGGGAAGATTCTACTCTTTTAATGGTTGTTAAGCAGAGGAGACACGGACATCAGCGTGGATCTATATAAGATTTATTTTTCAACTCACATGTAAGCAAATGGGCCACAGCAGTCTGGTACTTCAACAATCGCTATTTCTTCGGAACCAAAATACATACCATAATTTTCGGACTATAAGTCGCAGTTTTTTTCATAGTTTGGCCGAGGGTGCGACTTATACTCAGGAGCGACTTATGTGTGAAATTATTAACACATTACCGGAAAATATCAAATAATATTATTTAGCTCATTCACGTAAGAGACGAGGCGTATAAGATTTCATGGGATTTAGCGATTAGGAGTGACAGATTGTTTGGTAAACGTATAGCATGTTCTATATGTTATAGTTATTTGAATGACTCTTACCATAATATGTTACGTTAACATACCAGGCACGTCCTCAGTTGGTTATTTATGCGTCATATAACGTACACTTATTCAGCCTGTTGTTCACTATTCTTTATTTATTTTAAATTGCCTTTCAAATGTCTATTCTTGGTGTTGGGTTTTATCAAATACATTTCCCCCAAAAATGCGACTTATACTCCAGTGCGACTTATATATGCTTTTTTCCTTCTTTATTATGCATTTTCGGCCTGTGCGACTTATACTCCGGAGTGACTTATACTCCGAAAAATATGGTATTCATGTATTACATATAACCTCTTATGTGCGCACTATTGACAAAAATTTGGTCGTCTTAAATAGACTTTACTCACCCAAACCGGATGTTGTGATGAAGTATCTACTTCCGCTGGCAACTTCGCCTTTCCCAGCGCACACGAGTGACGTAGCTCGCCCAAAGCTGACGAAAAAGTCACATTCGGGTCGCTTTCAGGTCGCATTGCGTTTAGACTAAAGTTTCATTTGAAAAGATCAGATTCCAATTGGATTAAGGAATACCTCTTGATGTGGCCTGAATCTGAAAAATCAGATTTGACGCACTTTGGCGCGTTTAGACTGGCATCGGATCTGTGTCTATTGAGGGCAAAAAAAAATCAGATTTGGTGTCTAGTGTAAACGAGGCCTATCTGATCCGACCTACAAAACCTTTGTAAATTTGAAACCATTGCGCACTCGGTTCTTATTTTTCAATAACCACTAAATATGTACAGTATGTTGGAATCATTGTGTAATCATTCAGGCCAAACAATGTCTGTGTCGATGATTAATGTGTGTAAACTTCTGACTGTCAATGTGCATGTAGGTCACATTTCGAATCGCGCCCTTTTAACCAGGTTGCATCACAACTGTAGTGACAGTTGACTGTCAGAATACACTATGTGGAGTTGGAAATCTGTAGCATTAAGTAAGTGTGCAATGATGAACAAAGTCATAAATCAAATGTATAAAATCGAAACATGAAATTACTAAATGATGCACTTGAGTCCTCTCTCCCAAATACTGTGACTGAATAAAACATTTTTTGGAACCAAAACTCGTGCAACTGAATACAGGTCCATAAATATCACAGAACACTGTAATCTGATGTGACTGAGCCTCTTCTGACAAGTGAAAAACAGAATAGACTCTTGTGTTTCTTTCAACCACCAAGTCACATTTGTTGATCAAGAGTCCAACAACCAAGCAGCATAATGATTTGTTAAAAGCTGAATAGCCCCATCTCTGAAGAAAAATATGATGTCCAAATAACCGCCAGGTATTTCAGTCTATGATTTCTTTCTATTGCTGTTTGTATCCTATCTGACAGTAGAGCAGAGCTTTTTTGATAATGCTCCCAAATCTCATCACACATCCTCCACCTTTATCACAAAAGATAGACGACGACGAGATGAAATGTGAGTTGTCTGCTGTGAACGAAACCATAGACTGAGAGAAACAGGAGTGCAGTGATATGACATTACTGGCCTCCTCATTCACTCTGTTTGGGCTGTCTTACACATTACATCGCAGCAAAGTCCTTTGTAGGTCAGGAATACAGCAACAATAGACAACAACAAAGACACCATATTCTATTACACAAATATAATCACATATTACAGCCTGATAAAACCATTTCTACATGCCACACCACTGTTACATCCATGCTTAAATGAAGGAAATCAACAGCATGCTTTTGTCCTTACTCACATAAAGACTCTTCCCCCATTGATTTAATTGTTTTCAATTATAGAGGCCGTTGTGGAATGAGGGAAAAAATGGGTCCAGGTATCCCAGAAGGCCTCCTCTCCCTTCTGCTTCCTTCTGCATTTGTCAATCTTTAACCTCAGCTGCAGGTTTCTGATTGGTTTCAGCAGCACTCGGAGCAGTCTGATTGGATAGTCAGCTCAATGTACCACACAGGCTTTTCTGCTCCTCGATCTTCTTAGCCTCTTTAGTGCTGCAATGCAGAGAGAACTGCTTTTCAGTATTCCTTAAAACCCAGTCCCTATTTTCCCCATGAAACGGCACAGTGAGAATGTACACCCTTCATCAGGCTTGTAAAATGCAGCTCTACTGTCTGGACAGCGTGCGGATCAGCTTCCCTCCTCTGTGTTCCCAGTGGTGTTTATGTATGGCATCCATTTTGAGGCTTTCTCTCACCCTCTCCCTCCCTTTCTCCAACTGCTCGTACCACATAGAAAACAAGTGCAGGCTACACCAGTTAAATGTTGTGAACAAGGACCACATGCAGCTTATTATGTACCATCGGGTGTAATATGCAGAGGACACAAAGACAGGAGCTACCGGGTTAATGTCACAGGCCTCCCAAGGTAGCTAAAAAAAACGAGACCTTATCCCTAACCACACTTTTCTCTGTTGCTTTCTCAGATTACATTAAAGCAATTTAGTTTTTTTCCAACGTAATTGTGGGAATCAACAAATCCTTTCAATTAGTGCTGGGCCGATACTACGATATTATTATGTATCGCGATAGACACATACTTGATATCAATATAAATTGTGTTTGATAAAAGATTAGATATATATTTCTATATTTTGGAGTTTAAATGTTCCCTCCAGGTACTCTGGATTCCTCCCACCTCCAAAGACATGCACCTTGGGATAGGTTGATTGGCAACACTAAATTGGCCCTAGTGTGTGAATGTCATACTTGCCAACCTTGAGACCTCCGATTTCGGGAGGTGGTGGGGGCGGGGGCGTGGTTAAGAGGGGAGGAGTATATTTACAGCTAGAGTTCACCAAGTCAAGTATTTCATATGTATATATATAAGAAATACTTAACTTTCAGTGAATTCTAGCTATATATATATATTTTTTTTTTTTATTATTATTATATATATATATATATATATATATATATAAATAAGAGAAATACTTGAATTTCAGTGTTCATTTATTTACACATATACACACACATAACACTCATCTACTCATTGTTGAGTTAAGGGTTGAATTGTCCATCCTTGTTCTATTCTCTGTCACTATTTTTCTAACCATGCTGAACACCCTCTCTGATGATGCATTCTGCTTCGTCTCCTTGTTGTGCAGTTGTGCACTGCACTCTCTAAAAGCCGTAGATGTTATTGTCACATATGTACAGTAGATGGCAGTATTGCCCTGTTTAAGAGTATCACAACATTGCTGTATAGGGACGGCGTGGCGCAGTGGCCGTGCGCAACCCGAGGGTCCCTGGTTCAATCCCCACCTAGTACCAACCTCGTCATGTCCGTTGTGTCCTGAGCAAGACACTTCATCCTTGCTCCTGATGGGTGCTGGTTAGCGCCTTGCATGGCAGCTCCCTCCATCAGTGTGTGAATGTGTGTGTGAATGGGTAAATGTGGAAGTAGTGTCAAAGCGCTTTGAGTACCTTGAAGGTAGAAAAGCGCTATACAAGTACAACCCATTTATCATTATTTATCATTTATGGCAGACGAATTGCTTTACGGTAGACGAAAACGTGAGTGCTGTTGTTGTGTGTTGTTGCCGCGCTGGGAGGACGTTAATGAAACTGCCTAACAATAAACCCACATAAGAAACCAAGAACTTGCCCTCGATCATTCTACAGTTATAACGTGATTGGGCAGGCGCGCTGTTTATATTGTGGGAAAGTGGACGTGAAAACAGGCTGTCGACACGTCACTATCCATCCATCCATCAATCCATCCATCTTCTTCCGCTTATCCAAGGTCGGGTCGCGGGGGCAGCAGCCTAAGCAGGGACGCTCTGACACGTCACTAAGGTCCGCCTGAATTTCGGGAGATTTTCGGGAGAAAATTTGTCCCGGGAGGTTTTCGGGAGAGGCGCAGAATTTCGGGAGTCTCCCGGAAAATCCGGGAGGGTTGGCAAGTATGATGAATGTTGTTTATCTGTGTTGGCCCTGCGATGAGGTGGCGACCTGTCTAGGGTGTGCCCTGCCTTCCGCCCGAATAAGGCTGGGATAGGCTCCAGCACCAATCGCAACGCCGAAAGGGACAATCGGTTGAAAATGGATGGATGGAGGGTCAGAAGAAAACAAAATTAGGAAGCAAGATTCGTTTCATGAAGTCACTAGTGCTTTGGGAAGCCAGGAAACAGGAAGTGTCATGGAGCAATGGAAGGGAGACGTTAACAGCTAATCAGTTAACAGTAATCACTGAACAATGGGAGGGACACGCTAACAGCCAATCATGTAACAGTATCAACTACACCTTTCCTGCTATTCGGTTCGAGCCTCCCAGACCGTAGTCGAGGAGATCAGGGGAGACGTTCCCTCCAGGGCGAATGTTTTGTCTGGGGTAACACCTTTCACTTCAGTTAAGCTCCGCTTTTGAGTCTGAATGACGAGGCCGCTGATTCCTGACAAATTGGTCGCTTCATACTTATTTCTGCAGGACACAACCCGACACATTAGCCACTATTGTTGCATGCTACCGCTACCTCTCCTCACTCTTCCACTCACCCAACACACTGCCATTCTTAAAGGAGCACACACACACATATGCTACTCTCATAACACTAGTGTGGCTGCACCCTCTTTCTGTCTTGCTGTGGATTCACTGCATGGATTGAGAAGATAATCCGTCATATCTTGAAATATCAACTCAATAACAGACACTTGTCTTTGGATTTGTTGATTTTAAAGCAGGCAGTGCGGCAACATCCTGGGGCTTAGATGGTGGAGTGGTCGTCAAGAAACGTCAGGGTTACTGGTAGTAACTTGTACTGGTAGTCACTTTTGTGTGCTTGGGCAAGACAGTTTGACCACCTTACTCCCAGTGGCACTTACACTTGTGAATGAATGTTTGGTAATGGTCGGAGAGGCCGTTGGTGCAAATTGGCAGTCACGTTTTCGCCAGTCTATCCCAGTGTAGCTGTGGCTACTGATTTTTCTATTTTGTTTCCATCTATACACCCATTATTTACTTTTTAAATTCAATCTCAATTCTGTACACTGCTGCTGGAATTTAAATTTTCCTGAGGGAACTCTCCTGAAGGAATCAATAAAGTACTATCTATCTATCTATCTATCTATCTATCTATCTGATGTAGCTTACCCCCACACAGTGTGAATGCGGAGTGAATGAATAATGGATTCTCATTTCTCTCTGTAAAGCGCTTTGAGCGTCAAAGAAACCCCTATATAAATCCAATCTACTATTATTATTATTCAGCCGGTGATTAACATCACTGGCTGCCAGCTAACAATCTGGGAACTGAGTAGTATCACGAGTCCATGAGCCCAACAAACTGCGGCTATCAATAACGGTTTTGCGATCATTTTAATTTGAAACGTTAATACTATCTGTCGGGAGTTTTACTGCAGTTTATCATTGATACCAGCTATCGTTACATCCCTAATACCAAGCTTACATTGAAGTGCTTCCCTGTTTACTGTTCAATTCAACATGTCCCAAAAGGAGTAGTAAGAAGCATACCTTATTTAAATCTAACTCTTCTCTGTGTCATAGCAATCACTCATAAATGTGTTCACTCCCTGTGTTCAATATACTCGACTCACAAAGGCACAGAGCGTCGGGCCCGAGGGGAATCTCAAGACATATATCCAAAACGCACCTGCACCTCCACGGGCGAGTCAACCCTTCCCAAACTCACAAGCCCAATGCCACAGAACCCCACACACAACCGACTTTCCTCTAAAAGGAAACCGAACGGCAAAACTCACAAAGTTGCGTGATCCATAACTGGGCTATTGAATCCAATTGTACAATCCAAATTGGCACTTAACATTTCGACACCATGAGATCAAGACAAGACAAACCATCGACATCTATACTTCACCTTTCGACAGCAGGCTGTTGTGGGCCCTATTACCCAGCTTCCCCCCCGCTAGAGAAGAGAGATCTTTTTAAGCAGGCCATAAAGTATTTGGCAAGGTCTGAATAATATGCAGTAAAAACAGAAACCGAGGCAGAAATAGCTTAAATCCACAACCTCTCTATGGTTTATCGACTCATACATGCAGAAGGTAAACAAGCAACCTATGTATACGCGGTATAGAAAGAAAATTTCGTCTAACCTGTTTGTTTTAGACAGGTTTTCAAGCCAAGGATGAAATGAGATTTCAATCCAGTGTGCTCGGAAGAGGTCCTTCCCTTCTCCTTTCCTCTCGCTCACATACAAGTAAGCAGTGTGCTTGGAGCAGAGGGACAGACAGGGGAAGCTCTCTAAGATGGCTGACACTCGGAAGCAGAGATCACTGGGAGTCAGTGCATACCATTAAGTTTCAACAATCCTTCAAAACCTGTGACAAATCAGCTACTATGGCGTCATTTGTCTGTGGATGATTAGTATTTTTACAACACATACCCTAACACTGTTTACAGAATTAGGCATGTTTGACACATGTTTTTTATTGTAAATGGGAACTTTGTGTTACAGTGCACACTTAGGTCAAATAAATCTATTTTTCATAGACAATTTTGTGCCAGTCGTTCCCAGCACTCTGGCTCTCATGCCAGTTTGAGGCCTAAATTAAACTTGCTGTGCTGTCATTTAACCAGCTGTTAATTCCTACGGGTGTTCCCTTTGCAATGGAGCCTGTCTCTCCCCTTCGGCTGTATGCCTCACTCAGCAGGCCTGCCACCTTGACAGCACAGGCCAGTGGTAACCACAAACATTACCTTTTTGCTTGACAGAAAGAAAGCATTCTTCAGTCAAGATATAGTGATCTTAAAGTTGACTGGTCATGTGCAGAAACCAAGTCTTGCTAAGCATTGTTATTCTGTCTTAAGCACCATGCTATGCTGTTCTTTTCAGCTCAGTTCTATGTGTTGTGATAAAAACACTTACTCCCCATCCCCCAGTTTTGCAAGGCATGGCTCATGTGGGGCTGATACCTTACCAACAGAGTAACACAAGTGAAAGAACAAAAATAGGGCTTACCTCTGTGGATGCATGTCTAACAATTCTGTGTGATATGTCAGTGCTTATTACAACATGGAGGACTGCCCTGTCAGCCCTCACCCTGCTCAGAGCACAGCCACACTCTCCAAGCTGTTCTACGTGCTGCTGCTCTCATACAAGCCGCATCCTGACTGGACAGACATACAGGCAAAATGTAAGACAGCTGCTGATTGGCTGCTGCATTTCCTGACTGCTTGTCTTTTGTGTGGCTCAGACAGGCGGAACCACAAAAGACGAGGCTTGAAATGCAGAACTCGACATTCAGCTCTTTTGGATTTAGAGTGTTAATTTAGAAACTGACGGACAAGGCAGTCCCCCCATCTGGGTGAATGTGATTAATTTACGCACCTTTAATTTAAACAAGCAAGGAATGTTTAGGTCTTTTTTTTTCAATTAAGATAAAATGCATGGTTTATATGCAATTCGTTTTTATGTATTGCAATTAGAGTCTAAGGTATTAATATACACAAGCCGTTAAAAAAAATATATAAATCATAGTACTTAACTAGGAAAGTGACCTGTCAAAAGTGAACATTTTGTTGAAAATTGCAACCATATTGACTGATGATTTTTTTTTTTAGACAGAAATGACCTTTGACCCTTAGTCATGCATCTTGGATCATATATTCCACATGCTTACTTTAACATTGCTGGGAGAGATTAGATGAAAATTGCAGCCTGTAGTAAAACCCTCAAAATGTATAGGATTGTTGTTCTGTTGTACAAAATAATCCCTGGTTGGTAGTAGTATCTTGACCTTTGAGCACAGCCACACTGTCCATCACCCATTGACACAGTAACAAATTGGTGTATTTCTCCATTGCCACTCACAGGCCCTATAGCTCAGTGGTTAGAGCACTGGTCTTGTAAACCAGGGGTCGCGAGTTCAATTCTCGCTGGGGCCTAACAATTTTAGGTGATGCAGTAGCTTTGCCTATTTGGGCTTTGCTTTGGCACGAGACAGTCGACGTATCCGAACCAGCTAATTTTTTTATTTTTAAATGCTCATTGACAAAGCATTTTTGCAAAGCCCTATAAGTAGCACATTCTAAGATCAGTTCATTTGGGACTGTCATACAACCAAAAAAGAACATGTGCATAGGCATGGTTAAACATTAAGATGGTACCAATGGCTTTTATTTTCTACCTTGTTTGCTAGTAATAATATAAAACAAGCACTTACCTGCAATGTTTATAAAAGCCGTTCCTAGTAAAAGAAGCACATCAATGACCTCTTGTGGCAAACATACAGCAGCATCCCAGACAAATCCCAGTGTTAAATTACTTACCCTGATTATTGTGCGCAATAAGCAAGCCCATCTGCCGTAATGTGTTATTGTGACAATATTACGTTGATACTTTGAGTTAAATCAGGAAAGTGTAAAATGGATGTAATATTATAATGGATTAAACTAACGACTGAGGCATATTCTGTTAGGTAGGAAAGGGTAACAGTTAAACAGTTTGGTGGAATGTGCTTTTGGAATCATATTTTGTGACATGAATGAAGGCCAATTTACAATATGCTGTAAAAACTATGAAAGCATAAATTATTTTGATAAGTAACTAAGGTAGAGGATATGTTGCGTGTTTATAATTTATTCATGAATTAATTACACAGAATTGTATTTGCGATGTTAGTTTTCTAAAATCTATCTAGTTTCATTCCATTGAAAGAGAGCTGGATGGATTATTTGTGATATGTCTCCTCTACAGTGCTATAAATAAGATCCAGCATTTTTAACAAACCATTAGTTTTAAGAGATGGACTAATGTGGTTCAATGTGATTACTCCTCTGGCGCATTGTAAACCAATGCCCGCTCTCATTGCTCCTGTGTTTCGGTCTATAAAATTCCAGTTGGACCCTTTTCAAAATCTATTTTGTTATTGCAATAACAGACTAATCTATTTGTTTATTTATACATGATTAATTTTAAAGAAAAACAACTGTAGCATAAGCAGGCTTGAAATAATGCATTTTTAGGCCAGTTTTAGGTTTGTTGTGTAAACACATTTTTACATCATCAAAAAATTAACTCCGCAAGTGTGTTTTTATGATGCGTCATGCAACCACAGAAGGGTACCAGTGACAGCAACGACATTAAATGCAGTATATAATATAACGTAATGATGGTACAAATATCAGACAACACTGATACAAGTGCTAAGTCAACATAAGGTGACTTGTTTTATCTTAGTTTCGATTTATACTGTTTTATCAGTGTTTCACTTATTGTACACTCTAGAGTTAAGCTAGGTTGAACAAAATATAGACATATTTTGCATGAGGGGTAGGGGTAAATTTACCCTCGCCAATGTGAGAAGTACATCACTGAACACAAATCAGCGTGTCGTTACGAGCCGTCAAATATCGTGGCTTCGGCAGGTTGCGACATCGGCTTTTTGATTGATTGATTGATTGATTGAAACTTTTATTAGTAGATTGCACAGTATAGTACATATTCCGTACAATTGACCACTAAATGGTAACACCCAAATAAGTTTTTCAACTTGTTTAAGTCGGGGTCCAAGTAAATCAATTCATGGTAAGTAAATCAATTCATGGTGGGCGCATAGATACAAAGGTGGTATTAGTATCGAATCGATACAAGCATGATGAGCTCGGTATATTTATTCAGTTCAGTTCATTTTTTTTATTTCATTCATAAAAAATCAAACAACATAACATTAAAGTAAAATATGAATGAAAAGTAGCAGAAATAAGTTAAAAATGTATAATATCTGCCCCCTATTTTCACAAATACAACAATTGACTTTCAATGTTGGCGACTACAAAGTCATATTTTCATTATACAAGATTTTAAAATAAAAATTAATACAGAAAGAGATTTACATTGTTTTATGCGGCGTGGCGAAGTTGGTAGAGTGGCCTTGCCAGCAATCGGAGGGTTGCTGGTTACTGGGGTTCAATCCCCACCTTCTACCATCCTAGTCACATCCGTTGTGTCCTTGGGCAAGACACTTCACCCCTTGCTCCTGATGGCTGCTGGTTAGCGCCTTGCATGGCAGCTCCCGCCATCAGTGTGTGAATGTGTGTGTGAATGGGTGGATGTGGAAATACTGTCAAAGTGCTTTGAGTACCTTGAAGGTAGAAAAGCGCTATACAAGTATAACCCATTTATCATTTATTTATAATGTCAAGTTATTTCCATAAACTAACACCTCTGATTGTAATATTTATTTCCATTATCACTGTTCTAAATATAGATTTCTCTTTTTACAAATATGTTTTGAATGTTGTTTGTTAGAATTGTTGCATGTGCTTTGTACACGTTTTTGAGGGTATAATACTCTGCCAGTTTATGACATTTTAATAAATTTAAATGTTTGAATATTTGGTTTGTGGGTTCCGTCTATGCATTTCCAGTAATGATTCTTACGGCTCTTTTCTGCAGAAGGAAGATTGGATTTAAATATATTTTACAGACACTACACCACACTTCAATACAGTATGTTAGATATCAGTGAGTTATGCAAAATATATAATGCTTTTTGATTTATAAATTCCTTCACTTTGTGTAAAATAGCAATTGTTTAGATACTTTTGCCTTTGTATCATTTATATGTGATTTCCATGACAAATGTTCATCAATCACAAGACCCAAAAACTTGATCCCTTGTGTTCTTTGAATTTCAACTCTTTCGACATATAATGAGCCATCCACACATCCTACTACTGCAAAAAATCATACATTTAATTTTACTAGTATTCAAGGATAATCTATTTACACCAAACCATCTTTTAATCTTGACGAATTCATTTTCAACCACCTCTAACACATCTGTAATATTTTGTCCTGAATAAAATAAGGTTGTGTCCGCAAATAAGTGACACTTTAACAGTTTGGAAACCATGGCGAAGTTGGTAGAGTGGCCGTGCCAGCAATCAGAGGGTTGCTGGTTACTGGGGTTCAATACCCACCTTCTACCATCCTAGTCACGTCCGTTGTGTCCTTGGGCAAGACACTTTACCCCTTGCTCCTGATGGCTGCTGGTTAGCGCCTTGCATGGCAGCTCCTGCCATCAGGGTGTGAATGGGTGAATGTGGAAATACTGTCAAAGCGCTTTGAGTACCTTGAAGGTAGAAAAGCGCTATACAAGTATAACCCATTTATCATTTATTTAATATCATTGATGTACTTGAGAAACAGTATAGTTGTACTCCACAACTAATAGTATGTAAGGCAGACTTGCAATTGTTAACTTCCACAAACTGTTTTCTGTTCTGCTGATTTTCTCAAATGTCTGTGCATTGTTGTTCATATCTGTACATTGTTTAGAGGGTATTTCAATATCATGTTTAATCAGGGAATAACTTATGGGACAAACGATTTTGGCTAATTATTTACTTAGTCTGCCCAAACTATTTTATATTTTATTATGTAAATAATAATTATATTGTTGTTGTTTTTAGCTTTTTCTACTTTGTCTCATAAAAAAAATCTTATTTATATATTATTATTTACAATATATTCACAAATTAGGTTTAAAAAAAACCCAACAACAACACTGTCCTGTGTTTTATTCTGATTACAATCATGATCAACACATTAACACAACATTTCCCTAGACCAGGGGTAGGGAACCTATGGCTCTAGAGCCAGATGTGGCTCTTTTGATGACTGCATCTGGCTCTCAGATAAATCTTAGCTGACATTGCTTAACACGATTAGTAATGAATAATTCCGCTGGTAATCACAGTGTTAAAAATAACGTTCTAAGTATAAAACATTCTTAAGCATTTTAATCCACCCATCCGTTTTCTACTGTTCAAGAAGTCGCATCAATGGTAAGAAGTATTTTGTCTATTATTGGTTAGCTTCAGAATAACAATGTTATTAAAAAGAATAAGAGACTTGTTATACTCTAAAAATGTTGGTCTTACTTAAAAATGCATGCATTTAGTTGTATTCAGTGTTAAAAATTACTATATGGCTCTCACGGAAATACATTTTAAAATATTTGGTTTCCAGCGCCCCCCGCGACCCCAAAGGGAATAAGCGGTAGAAAATGGATGGATGGAAATGGATGGTTTTCATGGCTCTCTCAGCCATAAAGGTTCCCAACCCCATCCCTAGACCAGTGTTTTTCAACCACTGCGCCGCAGCACACTAGTGTGCTGTGAGAGACAGTCTGGTGTGCCGTGGGAGATTATGCAGTTTCACCTATTTGGGTTAAAAATATTTTTTGCAAACCAGTACCGGTAATTGTAATCTGCAAATCATGTGCCATTGTTGAGTGTCGGTGCTGTCTAGACCTTGGCAGAGTAACTATGTAATACTCTTCCATATCAGTAGGTGGAAGCCGGTAGCTAATTGCTTTGTAGATGTTGGGAACACGTCGTGTGAGACGACGATGGTTTGTCGTGATCACAATATGCAGGCGACAACGGGAGGCAGTGTGCAGGTAAAAAGGTATCTAATGCTTAAACCAAAAATAAACAAAAGGTGAGTGCCTCTAAGAAAGAGCATTGAAGCTTAGGGATGGTTATGTAGAATGGAACTAAAACTGAACTGGCTACAAAGTAAACAAAAACAGAATGCTGGACGACAGCAAAAACTTACAGCGTGTGGAGCAGAGACGGCGTCCACAAAGTACATCCGTACATGACGTGACAACAATGTTCACGCAAACGATAGCAAGAACTTAAATATTCTTGATTGCTAAAATAAAGCTGATGCGTGGAATAGCGCTCAAAGGAAGACATGAAACTGCAACAGGAAAAGCCACCAGAATAGGAGCGCAAGACAAGAACTAAAACACTACACACGGGAAAACAGTAAAAAGCTCAAAATAAGTCACGGCGTGATGTGACAGTAAAAAACTAAAGTGAGACAAGAGCTATATTGATGCATGGTTGGTTATGGTTTAAAGTCATATCCAACAATTGCGACAACGACTTTTTACTGTCTACTGACTTTAATTTTTTAATGATTTCTGCTGGTGGTGTGCCTCTGGATTTTTTCAATGAATAAAATGCGCCTTGGCTCACAAAAGGTTGAAAAACACGGCCCTGGACTGACTGCTTAGTTTAAATGGCGACTTGCAATGTAATGACTTCTGTAGGCCTCAAGATGACGCTATAGTGAGTCATTCCTTTCAATGTGTACATACTTGAGTATCCATGTTGCATTTTGCTTGTAAAGATGGGATCCGGTTGATATTGTTGTAGAATTCGGCTATTTTTTGTGTAAAGAAACTAACTATGAATAAATGTGAACGCGCACTTGAACAATGTGGATGCTTATGGACGTGTATACTGTAACCAATATACTATGTTAAATTTAAAACAAATAGATGCGGGTATTTAAAAATATATATTGGTATTTCACTGAAAATGTTATCTACAAATTGAAGTTAGTATGCATTCTTATTATCATTTGAGAATTGTATTGGCAACAGGAACATTAACTTTAGCAAACTATGCACAACTGAAAAAAGTAATACAAAATAAATGTATAAAGTTCAAAAAATAAAAAATGTATGTGCTATTGTAAATTGTTTTTTTTGGGGGGGGGTAGTGTTTCTTGGATTTATTGAACCATACGGGACATTAAATGCAGCAAAAAAAGCATGATGATGGCTGTTTGCAGGTAAACCAATCTGAATACAATAATGATTATAGGGCTATCTCCTGTCCTTTCAAACTGTTATCTCCTGTCCTTTCAAAGTAGCTTGACTGAATGAGGAGGGGGATGGAATTAAGTGTCTCACACTGGCTGAGGGGGAAGGTCAGTTTTGCATGTTTTGTTGGGGGATGGGGCACAAACAGGGGCCTCATGGCCCCTCTGTGGCTGGAATGTAATTGACTCTCTCCCCCTCTCTCTTACCATTGCAAATGTATAAAAAGCCCCAAAAAGCACTATTATTGAAAAAAAAAACATCACTGACCAGTCATTCTATTTGTTGATCTTTGCTTTTGTCTGGTACATCAAGTGTTGATAAATTGAAAAAGCTACCAGTAATCGGCACCAAATATATGTGTAAATCATATTAACTTTCAGTGGTCAGTCAAGACATTGTGAATAACCAACAAGTATAGCTGTTTGCATAATGTGCCTCGAATACTTTCTTGGAAAATACGATATACTGCCAAATCTGAGTGCATTTTCTGAATTGCCAGTGACAATGAACTTTGCTGATTTATGACTACAGTTGTTACCAAACTATTTATTTAAATCAGGCGTGTCCAAACTTTTTCCACCAAGGGCCACATATTGAAAAATCGAATAATTCAGGTACCAATTCGATGTTTTTAGATATTTTTTGTTATTACAGAGAGAGGCCTAAAACGTTTTATATTTAAAGACACAGCTTTGTGTTATTATTGGTTTTAAAAACATTTTTTGTTTTCTTCACATTGTGCATTTTTTCTGTATTTGTGTTCCTATTTTTTGTTTAATTATATTTCTTTAAAACCACAAATGTCCACCAGACTTTGGACTCCCTTGATAATTGACCCAATGTATATCCATAATGTTTTCATATGAATATAGGTAAGAATTCAATTATTATTAGAGAGGAAAAAACAACAACACTGCACCGTCTTCACTCTTCCTTATTGTTAAGCTAAAAAAAAATCCAAAACCAAGAGATCTGTGATGACTCATGGGTGTAAGCATTATTCATATATCAAATTGACATGTTAACGGTATAAAAAAAAAACCAGGCGTGGTTGTTTCTGTCAGATTATCTTCTTCATATGTGAAACATAAAGCATTTGACATTTGTATGTCATAGACAAAATCTGACTTTTACTGCAGCAAAAGCTAAAGTATATTAGTAACATTACAGCTATGGCTAATGTGATTGTTAAATATTTGCTTATAATAGTCCCTAATGAGATCAGTGCCTCTAGTTCATACACACTGTGGGTCCTGCGTGTAGTTCATGTGCACAAAGTGGCGTTCACTCCAATGCGGGCTTTAACGGGTGAAAAAACTCCATTACCCAGAATCCTCGGCGGCTTGACACAAGCTGGCTCTCCGCTCACGGAGTGTTTCCCATTTAAAACAAACACGGTCCTACTGAAGATGGCGGAGAGTTTGTAGAGACGCAAAAGAAACTGTTCTTCACAATGAAAACGTCGAAGTAGGTGAGTTTGTTTGAACCGTTCTGCCGTCCGTCAATGGTCGCGATTCGAACACTGTTGCCGAGCTTGTGTTGGAAGGCGTACATTTGTCACACACACAGTTGCTGTAGCCCCGTTTGGCGTTTCGGAAGCAGACTGAGGTCCCTAAGCTGCCGCGATACACCGATACTCATTTTCATTCCTGGTTTATTTTATTCATTTGCCTTGTTTATGCATTGGACTTAACGATTTGATTCACTCGGATCAAGCGTAAGGGTCGTATTGGCGGTGTCGATTTAATAGCGCTTTCGTTGTGGAAACTTTATTGCGATATTCACCAGTAAACTGTCTTGGTCGCCGGTTTGCACTTAGGTCTCTGGTGATAATGCTAACAATTGTTTTATTTATTTCACCAGTAGTCTGTGTGCTTTTCCACAACAGAACTGAATAGCTTTGGGGGCGGTATTTTTAGCCAGACAGTCTGACTTGTTGTCCAGTCTCTTTTCAACTACAACTGCAGAAATGGTCTATGCAACAATACAACAGTTGTGTTGTGGTACAAACTGGCTTCAAAATAGTTTGCTGCTCAAATTGTTCAACTGGATAAGTCCTTACATGAACAGAGTTCAATCTCACATCAGTGTATTGTGTTTTACTCCTTCCTGTAATTGTCATTTTAATCCATCCAGTTTCTACCGCTTGTCCCTCTCGGAATCATATACCGAAAACACTACAGGCATGTTCACACTTGTCATTTCTGGTACGGTTCTCACATCAGTGTATTGTGTTTTACTCCTTCCTGTAATTGTCATTTTAATCCATCCAGTTTCTACCGCTTGTCCCTCTCGGAATCATAAACCGCAAACACTACAGGCATGTTCACACTTGTCATTTCTGGTACGGTTAAAACAAAACTACATTCTGTTTGCTCTGCTAGTATGGTTCATTTGGTCGGTTGTGAAACCAGTCTCGGACCAAACAGGTAGACCGATATTACCTTAGAGATTGGACTCTCGTCCAGAGTGTGGCAAGTATGAATGCCCACCGTGTTGAATATGACCAAAGCCATGCATAGCAACATCAACAAAAAGCTAAATAGAAATCATCAAAAAGTAAGCGCTAAGTGTACCGTATTTTCCGCACTATAAGACGCACCTAAAAACCTCAAATTTTCTCAAAAGCTGACAGTGCGCCTTATAATCCGGTGCGCCTTATATGTGGACCAATATTGAGCCACAACAGGTCTCGCAACTACGGGATGCATAACGTAACCCCAGCCTCTACTGTAGCGTCTATTCTATGCGCCTTTATATATGAACAAAGTTTTAAAATAGGCCATTCATTGAAGGTGCGCCTTATAATCCGGTGCGCCTTATAGTGCGTAAAATACGGTAAGCCTAAAAGCGTAAATACAGTAGTTAAATGTACCTTACTCTTTTTAACAAAGGGGTCGTGTTGATTATCATCATGGGTGTAAAGATTCGAATCAGAATTTTTGGTAGCCGATACGATTCAGGGACAATATGTTCTTTTTTTTTTTTTTACAATGATACGATCCGAAACAATTCAGTGACTTAAAAATGCTTCAGTAACTTAATTGCAACACAAAAAACAATCAACCAGTTAAACGTTTATGTTCCTGATGTTTAGGTAATTATGTATAAATTAATTATGAATACAAACAATCAAGTAAACAACAATTAATGGTCAATGCATTCACAACTTTTATGAATAAAGTGCTACCAACACTTTAGGTTGAATTAACAAGAGGAAAACTTTTCTGCTCACATTTTCAATATTTAAGCAATTTTCAATAAAACTACAGTAACCAACATTACAGTAATTAGATTTACCTGCTAAATAAAGTTCCCCAATCAGGCCATGTAGTATTTGTTTTTCTGCCCTGGCTTCGCCGATAAAGGACCATGTCCCTGGTGTGCAAAAGCATGTATGCCACCTCGTCCCCGTTGATGGTGTTGGCTCCTCGCGTCCTAATTTTCACAACCTCCTTGATCCATCTCTTGTATTTGTTTGTCATGAAATTACTTTTCCTAGGCTGCCAGTTGAGTTGTCGTGTCTTGTTGTTGTGTTCTGGAATTCACTGAGTCGTCGTAACGAGCTCCACTGTCAATTCCGTTGTCGGTAGCGTCCTTTGTGGATTAAAGTTGAGTTGTGGCTTTACAGTATATTAGTGTGTTGTGTCGTTTGTCTTTGTTGTGGCTTTTGCAAACATGCTGTAGCTGAAAGTTTTTGTGTTGTAATTAATGATATCGTCTTGTGGCGTTTGCATTTGTTATCACCTTTCTCAACCACCATCCAACCGCCACTTTTGTTTTGATGACGCCACAGAATTAACGTTTAACATCCTTATCATTATAAGTGCAAAACTTCATATAAAGTCTGTCGTTTTTAAATCCAATGTTTCCATTAGTCTAGGCTTGATAAAATGTATCAATTCCCTTTTAAAACGATCTTGGACCGACACTCTATATCTTCCAGAAGGCAAACTTGCGATGCATAGATTGATGTAGTTGGATCTAAGGAATACAGATTGATTAATCATTACAACCCTACTTATTACAGTTTGCTGAAACCATCAGAAAAATTGGCCCCTTGCAGCACATCTTTGGGGACCTTTTTGACATCTTAGTTACATCGCAGATGTTAAAAAGTCTGCAATAGAAAAAAAGTTGTATGTGACTTGGAAGACGCCACAATGTTTAGTCGTCACACATAGTACACCTCAAACACACCGTCCACAACATTGTGCATGTGTTTGCCTTAGCGTTATTTGGTCCACTAACAAAAATATAAGCTTAAACGCAAACCAGACAGCAATATAGGGGCTACCAAGTATCCCTTTTCAATTATTTGGTCTGGTCCACAGTACCGGACTACAAGTGTGAACGCACCTTTTAGCTACACTAATTCATACACTAATGCCATCCATTTAGGATAAATGTTGTCAATTTTAGTCTGATATGCTTACTTCCACAGATCTAAATTACCCGCCCTTGTGTTTGTGTTCACCAGAATGAACCTTAGAGCTGACAAGCAAACTTGACCCGGCGAGCTCAACTCCATTCCACAACAGCTGTCAAATATTTGTATAGCCTTAGTGAGTTCCAAGTGCAGGCTTGAAATGGTAGCTATAATGACACAAAACACTGTACTAAATGTTGGTTTTCAACATGTAAAAGGACATATAAAATTCTAAAGCAATAGATGTACACACCCACAGGTAGGGTGATATGCCTCAGTTCAGAGCAGCAGGTGCACTTACAGGCGATTGCTAAACATGCATTTTTATAAATGTCAGAAACATAAGTTTGAAGACACTCTAAAATGTTAAGTGTCATGTGCATCAAAAATTCCATTTGCAATCTCTGTTTAAAAGGTAGGATGTGATTGTTTTTACCACATTGTTTTACATTTGATTTCCTTGTGTCATTGGTAAGCATTTGATGCAGTGACAACTTCAAATATATGGCATCAGTGGACTTTAAGGCTATGATTCCTCAAATTGGTGGTGGTTCCCTTTTGATTGACACTACAACCAGCCCTCCTCCATGCTCACTTGTCCTTAACACAGCTTTAGCATCTTTGCTTAGTTAGTTAGGCAAAAGCATATTTTGATAGCCGATGAAGCGAATGTGATTGTTGCATCAACCCTTCTGAGATGCTGTCATTCCACAGAAATGTTGTAGTCTGGATTGGGATATATTTACGTGTGGCCATATTTTCCTGTTACTGTTTAATTTACACGTGCATGTCTTAAATCAAGTCACCCACTGTTTGATTATATTTTATCTCACTAAAACCAAAGGTGTTCCTCCCTGCAAACTTACCCAGCTTATTCAAATTTTGAGTCTGCATGAAGCGGTATTATGATTATAATGTATTTAAGTTGTGTAAAGCTGGGAAGGAGCAAGTAAAAACAGTGCCAACACGACAGCTTTGACTGTTAGATGAGCTAACTTGACTTTATTTTGATTCCCCTGGAATGCCGTTACTCATGCCCATCATGCCCATGTATGTGGTAATTCTAAAAGTGTCAGAATGACCACTGTGGGAATCTGTCCAATAGGCTGCTTCTGCTCATATTCTTTGTAAATAGAGCCCCCTGTCCCCCATTCTGTCCTTTTATCTAGCACTTTTCTTTCTCCCTCACGGGGTGTCAGGCTGTGTTAACAATGAATCAATCTTTGGGGGCATTCTTTGACTGCAGATGGGGTGAAGAAGTGACTGGGATGCATGGCTTTGGCTCTTTGTCTGTCAGTCCCGGTGCTCTCAATAATTCATTAACTTGTCACTTTTTCTCATGAGACTGAGAAAAGTCTGTCTACAGTGGGAAATTCTTTGGTTACATAAGGTTTATCAAAATTTCGCTAAAGTGCAGCCATTGATTTATAAAGAGTTGATTAGAATGTGGACAGTTGGGAGAGGGTTTAAAACTAATACTTTCTATGTGACTACATTCATTTAATCAGATGTATTGGTAGCTTTAGGGTTCAGCTGTTTGGTAATTTCCCACATGGTTGTGCATATTGATTTCTGGTCTCCTATTGAGTACCTTCTTTGCACTATTGTGATAAAAAATATGGCAAAGAATGATTTACTGTAATTAATTATTTGTAAATGGAGAGGTGTAATTACACTTTCAGTTAAACTGGTATACAATTATGTTGGTTCAAAAGTTAACATTTATAACCAGTTAAAAATGTTAATGAACAATATGATATTTAGTTCAAATCTATTTTAATTGAGTAAAGTCACATTGAGTGTTTAACTGTTTCCATTTCTTCAGTAAGACTCCAGCTAGGGGTGATAGAAACAAGGATACATCTTGCCACTTGCAAATGGCAGTTCTATTTTTGATAGCTGTCACCAATCTGTTTTTGTCAGACCACATTTTTCTTTCACTGATGTTTGAATAGATAGAATTCCTTTAGTGTTAGTCTGTTTCTCTGCAGAGACCAAGAGGCTGAGACAGAGAGAGGTTTCATTTGAAGCAAATGGCAGTCACTAATGTGGCATGTGTTCGTTTTAAGATTCAAAGGACCATTCTGCAGGATTTGGGGGATTTTCTATGCAGGTATATAATGCCTTAAGGCTGAATTACCTGTCTGACGGAAAATGTGGAACTTTATTGTTACACTGAACCACAAAGTCCCTCGCTAGTGATTTCACTCTGGAAACTCTGCAACCATGTATGTCCTTATTTGATGACAAGTCACCTCGACTTGGGTTTTCTTTTGCTTCTTATTACAGCCATTGAGTCCTTAAACCTTTCACAACACTCTCTGCTACTGTGAAGTGAGGTGTTGTACGAAAGATCGACTACCGTTTTAAACACAACAGATCTAAAATAGAGAAGTCATTTGTTGGTTTGAGACTTGTTCTAGACCAATGCAAACGTATTACTTACAGTTTAATTCAATTAGAACCCCCCGCCCCCACCCCTCCACACACCCTGAAGTTCAGTAGACTTGACCTTAAATTACCACTGTGTAGATGAGCCAAGTCACAGTAGTCGTGACAACACAACTGAAAGGAAAGCCTGATTGTATCCCCTAATTGAAATATGACTCCTCAGGCTTTTTGTCAGGCTGAAGTACTTGTCAGTTAAGAACTAGGCAAGAAGAAGCACTAGTGCTGTTCATTAACGGGCAGTGTAAAATGGTTAATGTTGGTAGTAAACATGTTCACTTTCAGGCTTTAAATTCCTGGATAATTCCTTTTTAAAATATCATATTGTATAATTTTATGATAAAAAAACAGTAATTTTTCTAAGATTTTGTGAAACTTCTAAAATGTTCAAGTTTGAGTTCTACTGGTGCTCTTGATCATCCTCAACAGGTAGGTTTGCTTTTCCTGCCGTCGTCTTCCAAGCTAAATATAGAAAACTCTGCCCAACAAGACAGGCGTGTTTCCACTGCTAAAATATTTACTGCTACTTCGCCCAAACAAGTGAGAGTATGAGGCGAGCAGCTCATACCAGATTGTTATTCACAACTCAGAGGAAGCCAGACAGTCGGCTCTCAGAGTCAAGTCAAGCGGTGCAGTTTGCACTCGGACTCTATTTGAAGTTACATCTCATTCACCCCCTCGATCCCCTCTTCTTCAACTCTGTGGTAATACCCAAGTGTCAGGCAAGCTGAGCCATATGTGAGCCATGCACACTTCTGAAAGCCAAACGGGCAGCCTGAAGCAATCATTGCACCCAATTCCAGTTTATAACCAGCAAGGATTTGGAACAGTTAACTCTCTGTAGTCTTCGCTGATTGGACGAAGGCTAGAGTTTATTGGCGAAGGGGGTGCCAAGAGCATTGTCCCCCTCCCCTTCTTGCCCTTCCTCTTTAACTTCAACTCTCTCTTTAACTTTCTCTCCCCCAGCTGAAGAATGCTTATAAAATGAGTTCACCTGAACAAGCCAGTGGGAGGGAGGGGGCTATCCCTGGCTCAGTTTTGTTACCATTGTAAAATCTTAGCAAGACCTTGTTGGTGTTTTGTTTAGGGCTAAGTTTATAAGAAATGCTTTGGGAGAGAGACTGAGAGGGTGACAAGTTGGGTTTGTGTGATAACTGTTACCAGATGCTCTCTTTTTGCCTTTTTGGCTGCTTAAAGTGAAGCGAGTCAGACGAGTACGGAGGGGGAGAGAAAGAGAAAAAAAAGTCACTGCTGTCATTTCTGGGCGAACTTCTCAACTGATGGACTTTCTCCATAATCTTTCTTATATTTTGCAAGAGGGGGGAAAAAGGCAGCGTACATCACAATTTTTTGCAATGGCTGTCCTAAATTAAAGGGGTAATATCATGATTTATTTAATAATTTAAAACACTTCCTTGTGGTTTACATAACATGCAATGGGGGTTCTTTGGTCAAAACTACTATGATGGACCCGCGCAAGGCACTCTGCGTACATTTATACCATATATGGATAATCCGCATACCCAATTGATGACGTCAACAATTGTGCAAATTCCATACAGCCTGTTTGACGAAAGAAGGCAAGATTATTTTATAAATGTTATAAATAATGCCTTCACGATTTGATTTAAGATTTAAGGGACTTATGCTGATCCCAAATACACAACAGCAGGTACCAATGGGTAAGAAAAGTTGGTTTTACATAATAGGGCCCATTTGTTTTGATTGTTGTAGTTAGGGACGGGAATTGATAACATTTTTCCGGTTCCCATTCCACTTTCGATCCTGCTTAACAATTTATCGGTTCTCTCATTGATTCATATTAGGAAAAAAATAACAATATGATGGAGTAGCATCAATTTTGTTTAGTTTAGAGCAGTGGTTCTCAACCTTTTTTCAGTGATGTACCCCCTGTGAACATTTTTTTTAATTCAAGTACCCCCTAATCAGAGCAAATCATTTTTGGTTGAAAAAAAGAGATAAAGAAGTAAAATACAGCACTATGTCATCAGTTTCTGATTTATTAAATTGTATAACAGTGCAAAATTTGCTCATTTGTTGTGGTCTTTCTTGAACTATTTGGAAAAAAAGATATAAAAATAACTAAAAACTTGTTGAAAAATAAACAAGTGATTCAATTATAAATAAAGATTTCTACACATAGAAGTAATCATCAACTTAAAGTGCCCTTTTTGGGGATTGTAATAGAGATCCATCTGGATTCATGAACTTAATTCTAAACATTTCTTCACAAAAAAAGAAATCTTTAACATCAATATTTAAGGAACATGTCCACAAAAAATCTAGCTGTCAACACTGAATATTGCATTGTTGCATTTATTTTCACAGTTCATTTTGACAGACATTTAAAAAAAAATCGGAGTACCCCTTGGCATACCTTCAAGTACCCCCAGGGGTACGCGTACCCCCATTTGAGAACCACTGGTTTAGAGCTAACATGACCTTACAAAGCCAACAGTGAGGTCTTAAGAGGCACATAACATAGAAAAAACATTTTGAAAATAAAGAAATCTGTAGAATTTAACTAAGTAAAACATGTGGGAATTACACAAGAATGTAACATTTCATAACGTTTTTAAAACATTTAAGAATCTTTGTCATCTACCCTGAAAATATACCATACAATATACCATGCAAAGGTTTGTTTGGATTTACAAGGTGAAACTAATATGACATAGGCTCATAACATGCGGCATCAGATATTTCGAACCTTCTTTAGATATAAAGTTGATGTTGATGCTGTATGTTCAAATGTTTCAGCATATTGCTCGTATGTCCTTCTCTTGATGAAATAGCAACCTTTGAATTATTAAAAGTATCGCCGTAAAATGTCGGCACACTTTGGTACACATTTTCAGCCAGCAAACACGCCATGTTGCTGATGTCACTACGCACGTTGCATAATGACGGCACTCCCAGCCGGAAGAACCGTTAAGAGACGAGCTAGATAAAACGACAAAGGATTCCAAGGAATTGATACACTATGAACCGGTTCTCACCAATAATGGTTATTGCTAGTCCGTTTGGAGTTCACAAATGTTCCGTGAAGAGGTTTGTGTACTCTTTATTTGCCTTGTAATACACTTGCTTCATTCTATTTCATCTCATTCTTATTCAGTTTGGGAGTCTGAATTAAGCTGGCATTCTCCATAGCCTTAGCTACTTTCTAAAATAAATGTTTGTATTTTTTTTCCTTCAATCAATGCACCTGAAAATGTTCAGTTCTTTTAGTTTGTGAAGCAAATACAGTCCTGTCTTCAGTATGACTGTTGCTTATGTTTTTATTGAATGGTATCTGCTTCCAGGTTTTGTCCCGCGCATTGAGAATGGCACATGCGCAATACGAAGGGTCCCCTCCGGCAGCCCACACCCACTCGAGAGATCTGGTTTCCAATCGCAAAATCTGGGTGTGTTGTCCGGTTTCCTCAAAAGCCAAACGTGATCAGATTAAGGTGTTTCCATGGGTTGTGGGATTCTTCTTTAGATCCAAACTATTTGAGAAATTACACTAATTTAGTGCATGAAAACGTAGTCACTCAGTATGTGTCCTTGCACTAAATTACCGTATTTTCCGCACTATAAGGCGCACCGGATTATTAGCCGCACCTTCAATGAATGGCATATTTCATAACTTTGTCCACCAATAAGCCGCCCCGGACTATAAGCCGCGCCTACGCTGCGCTAAAGGGAATGTCAAAAAAACAGTCAGATAGGTCAGTCAAACTTTAATAATATATTGAAAACCAGCGTTCTAACAACTCTGTCCCAAAATGTACGCAAATGTGCAATCACAAACATAGTAAAATTCAAAATAGTGCAGAGCAATAGCAACATAATGTTGCTCGAACGTTAATGTCACAACACACAAAATAAACATAGCGCTCACTTTCTGAAGTTATTCTTCATTCGTAAATCCTTCGTCTTCGGTGTCCGAAGTGAAAAGTTGGGCAAATGTGAGATCCAAAATGGACGGTTCCGTCTCGTCGAAGTCATCGGAGTCAGTGTCACTGTTATCCAGCAGTTCTGTGAATCCTGCCTTCCGGAAAGCTTGGACCACAGTTGTGACCGAAATATCTGCCCAGGCATTTACGATCCACTGGCAGATGTTGGCGTCGTCTGGCGCTGCCTCCGTCTTAGTGAATGTGTGTTCGCCTTCTGTCATCCATTGTTCCCACGCAGTTAGCAGTCTAGCTTCGAATGCCCTGTTGACACCAATATCTAGCGGCTGGAGGTCTTTTGTCAATCCACCCGGAATGACGGCGAGTATTGAATTAAGCGCGTAAGCGTGTCTCTTAAAGTGATGTTATGAGCTAGCAAATATAACAACTACACTACCCAGCATGCAACGATAGTTACGAGCATGCGCGGTAGCCCTGAGAAGCGTTGTATGCTGGCAGTTAGAATGTGGTTATGAGCACGCTGTGAGTAAACGTTGAGAACTCAGTTAACACGCCTCGTCTGCATTATTTATAATTAGACAGACAACACACTTAATAGGAGCCATTTTGGGGTCTTTACATAAACACACAAATGGAAATGAAACGTCACATATCCCAGCATGCACCGCGCGCTTCTTCGTCATCCACTGTTCCCACGCAGTTAGCAGTCTAGCTTCGAATGCCCTGTTGACACCAATATCTAGCGGCTGGAGGTCTTTTGTCAATCCACCCGGAATGACGGCGAGTATTTAATTAAGCGCGTAAGCGTGTCTCTCAATGTGATGTTATGAGCTAGCAAATATAACAACTACACTACCCAGCATGCAACGATAGTTACGAGCATGCGCGGTAGCCCTGAGAAGCGTTGTTGTATGCTGGGAGTTAGAATGTGGTTATGAGCACGCTGTGAGTAAACGTTGAGAACTCAGTTAACATGCCTCGTCTGCATTATTTATAATTAGACAGACAACACACTTAATAGGAGCCATTTTGGGGTCTTTACATAAACACACAAATGGAAATGAAACGTCACATATCCCAGCATGCACCGCGCGCTTCTTCTTCTTCCGGGGGCGGGTGGTTGCTTACAGTACAAGAAGAAGCGCTTCCTGTTCTATGGGGGCGGGTGCTTACCTTGGCGGTTGCTTGCGTAGAAGAAGAAGCGCTTCCTGCTCTACCGGGAAAAAAGATGGCGGCTGTTTACCGAAGTTGCGAGAACGAAACTTTATGAAAATGAATCTTAATATTTATCCATATATAAAGCGCACCGGGTTAAAAGCCGCACTGTCAGCTTTTGAGTAAATTTGTGGTTTTTAGGTGCGGCTAATGGTGCGGAAAATACGGTAGTCAAATTTCTCAAATAGTTCGGCTCTCAATAAGCATTTTACAACCCATGAAGACACCTTCATCTAAACGTGTTGGGTTTTTGAAAAGTCGGACTAACACACCTGGATTATGCGATTGAAAACCAGATCTCTCGAGTGGGTGTTTGCCGCCGCAGAAGGAACCTTCGTATCACGCATGCGCCAGTCTCAACGCGCGTGATATAACACAGAAGCTGATCCGGTTCAATAAAAACTAAGGCAACAATTGGAATAAAGAGGAGACTGTTTATTTGCTTCACAAACCTAAATAATGTAACATTTTGAAGTGTATCGATGAGAGAGAAAAAAGCAAGATTTATTTAAAAAGGTGGCAAAGGAAATGTCCGATACCGCGGCTTCATTCGGATTCTCGACGATTGAGACATAAGATAATGAAGCAAGAATATTACAAGACAAAGAAAAAAAGCGTACAAAAACCTTTTCATGTTGCATTTGTGCACTCAAAACTGGTTAGCAGTAACTCTTTATTAACTCTGTGTTTGTACACAACAAATAGCAAGTTTTATGTTAGTAACCTCTATCTGAAGTCTTTTCCTTCAAATTTAAACCTCCTTATCAATCCACAGAGCTTATTGAATTAACTTCGAGACATTCCAAAGTTTTCTTTCCATTCTCCGTCCAAAATGTCCTTCAAAACAACTCTGAGTCTCTCCCACCAGTCTTTGCTTCGGACCTGCGTCCTCCAGTCCAGCAAACCCAAAACCTTCTTGGTAGTAGTGTCGAGTTCGTAGCGCAATCTAATATCCTTTATTGATGCAGTCTGCTATTTAACATCAGCATAGCCATTAAAGACGTAGTATTTGCCATCTGTGCCAATATTACAGCGGACAACAAGAACTGGGCTTTAGCGGTAAGCTAAAACTTGTTTCGTTGTGACGTATTCAGTCACCGGAAAAGCAATATTTATCCGCGTTACAAGGAAATAAGCGCCCCCCAGTGTACAGGTGGCACACGGTGAATGACCAATAGTCGCATTAGAGAGAGTGCACTGGGACTTCATATATAGGTGTGGAAATACAGAAAACCAAACTTTTTGTGAAATCTGTAATGAAACAGAGTGATTATGCCTATTTCCACTAAAAGTTCAGGAACTGGAACTTCTATTTCCTGGAACTATAGGTTCCTATAGAAGCGTGTGCCTTGTGTTTCTACCACATTTCACAGTTCAGGGTATTTTATACCAGGGATGGGTGATATGGAAAAAAAATTATCACAAATATTCTTTCCAGATCACCCGATCTCGATTAATATCAGCAGTTATTTTTTTTAAATTAAAGTCGGATTGTCCCGTGCAGGATTACAGTGAGTACCGTTGCATCCCTACCGTTTACTACTGTAGTATCTTGTAAGTGCAGTATCTTGTAACAGACGTTTCCGCCATGTTTGATCAAGGTAAATATGCTCACTGCTGAGAACTGTCATTTTGTTCATATATATAATTGTGCTTACTAGAGGCGCAAAGGTACAAGTAACCCACGCTCTGGTCCATACCTTGGTTTTAGGGCCACAGTTTTGCTTCTTGTTTAGTACATGTTGTGGTGGTAAAGGCAACTTTATTTCCTCTCAAAATAATTTTATTTTGCTTGCCATCAAAAAGTGCATTCAGCAGTAAACAAAGTATCATGGATGTACTGAATACTACAATACTTTTACTTCAAGTTAATATTTACTAAACACTTTAAAATGGTAAATATTATTTGTATACTTAAATTGCTTGTATACATCAGGGCTTTTCACCAGTTTGTTGGCAAACGGCAAGCGGTGACCCAGATTGTGGAGTTTTTAAAAACTTAAATACTGTAGCATTTATTGAATACAATTACATTAATGTGCAGTTTGAATTTGAGGTACTGTAAAATAATGTGTGCCAACACATAAAACAAGTTCAATGATTATTTCGGGAACAAAACGTTTTTTTTATTCACAAAATCAAAAATGATGTGACACAAAGTGTCTGTATGCAGTTTTTTTGTACATGTTATATCAGAAGAGTTGAATCTTTGCAGACACATAGACAAAAAGTCTGATAAAAAAATATTTAGATATAAAAATGCCTTTTTCTGATCAAATTAATGGGTGTTTTTATTCTCCCAGCCAGGACTAATAAAAACTACTGTGTTTATTATAAGTTTGCATTCACGGCAGGATTAGTGGTGCGCTGCAGCAGATAGTGAAACTAAAGCCTGTCACTAAATAAATATTGTTTCAACTTCTGTGTTAGTTTTAGTCATATTTCTTTATTTGGTTATTCTGGGCTTCTCTTCCGAGCTGTGTAAGGGGAAGAGGTACAACACTGATTGAACAGTAATCACGTCGTGACAAGCCTGATTTTCGCGCGGGCAAACGGGAGGTTGCACAAAAACACTTTCACAAAAACACACGTACACAAACACACACGTTCACAGACACACACAGGATCACGGTCAATACAGGTGCATTGTTCTGTGTAGGATTATACAGAGCGTCGTTGCTTCCCTAATGTTTACTATTGCCGTAACTTCTAACAGACAGTTCCGCCATGTTTAATCGAGGAAATATGCTGACAGCTGATCACTGTGATCAAACTCAAATTAATCGCGACCACGATCATATAATCGCCTAGCTCTAGTTTATACAAATCAGGCTGATGAGTATATGTGCACAACAGGGAAGAAAGGTAACTAAATTACCTGTGGCTCTTTAAACTCTTTGTGCAGATCTGAATGTTTATTTAATTGTTTACTTAAGTTTGAAGCAAGGGTGGTAATACTAAATTGTCACCTTTGGCGAGGCATGTTTTAGAGCAGTGCTTACAACGCTGCGCTTCCGTGTTTAAAGTGTCACCTTTATCTGTAATTATTATTTTTTGAAGGCAAAATGCCTCCATGTTGCGCTTCACGCACCCTCTTTATAAACCTGTAGAATTGCAGATTTTTGCCATGTTCCTCTCCGCACTGTTTCGGCATGTATGTTCGCTGTGCGTGTGTCTGCGTGTGTGTGTTGACACACCTTACACGCACTTCGGTTCTGAACGTCACCTCCACACGTCAGCATTCAGGTGGGGAAAAAGTACCTATATTTTTCAAAGGCAGTATAGCATCATTTTCGATTCATTAGTACCACGGTACTTTATTGGTACCAGTATATCGTACAGCCCAAGTGCAAAGTAAGACTATGCATTGTCATACAAAGCTTGATTGTTAAAATGCAGATCTTCTGTGTATATTCCAAACTTTTCACTCTTCAGCAAGGCTGTTGTCATGTTAACACTGGCTTTGTTTACAACATTGTGCAATAATTACCTTTTAATTTTTCATAGCTCATCTTTAGTATCCACAATATTTCTGTCCATCCTTAGTTGTACAGTCGTCTAGCAATATTGCATCATAGCTGAAATATCTTTCTTTTTGATTACATTTCTCTGAGATTTACAACGCACAGCGAGACAGCCTTTAAGTCTACGCAAGTGTAATTTTTACTTTATTGCTACCTTCAGTTCAAAGCAGATTCTAGTCACAAACGATAGTTAAGGGCTCCAAACATACAGTACTACAGCATGTTGATACTGGTTGGGCATGTGCCATATGATCTGTCGTTCTTTTTTTCGTCAACCCCTGGATCTCCCTGAAGCTCTTCAAAGCTTATGCCATAAGCTCATTATCAGTGTTCAAATTCATACAATTAAACTGCGTGCCTGTTGGTACCTTGTGGGTAACTCTGCGAGAGGAGAATGCACCGATGTAATAATGCATTTAATTTTCCTAATATTTTTGGGAGCTACTTGCCGTGGCTGATCTACCTTCAACCTCTGTTGTCACTCACTCTTACTCGCTCTCAAATAAGTCCACTGTCTATCGGTCGCCTCCTGGTGGTTGGTTGATTGTGGGTTGTGAACGTGCTTAGTTTGAAATGTAGTGGAGCCTGTTTTTTAAAAGTTAATATCGCCGAAGATCACCCTCGTTTAATCACAGCTGCCAAAATCGTGATCATGATTAGTGTTTGCTTAATTGTGCAGCCCTATTCTGTTCACTCGGGTTGAGGCTAACAACTACACAAATGCAGTGTCACTGACTACACTAACAGCATGTAATAAAGTAAATAGTTAATATTTGATGTCATTTACCTGTGTTCCACTCTTGTACTGCCTCCTTTATTTCATATTTCTCCAACGAACTCTGAGTAGTAGGCAGCTGAGGTCGTTACTTCGAGTCTGGCTTCATACTCCACTGTAAATAGGTTTAAAAGAGTCCGTCCACTTCTTTTCGCTTTGCATATCAAAATTAAGTTTGTAAAACAAAATAAACATTAAATTGCATATAGTTTAAAAACTACGGCTAAGTAATAACAGTGCAAGATAGTTCCACTGATCAGTCTTCTTCGGCACAAAGATACCTCACAAAAATTATTGCAAGTCGAAAGTTCCTTTCGTTCTTCTTTCTCTCCATTGTCAAATTTGTTATAGAAATTAAAAAAAATGAGAAATAAACAAGTCATGCTCGCATACTTTGTAATAACGGTCCTGTGTTTGGAAAAATAAGTTTTAGGAACACCCTCAACTGTGTTAAATCAATCAGCATTCGGCAGCACAGTCCGACTCCAAAAACATTCCGGGAAAAGTCCCACCTAGCTGGCAGGAACTCTGCAAAGTTTCTAAAGAACTAAATCTACCCCAGTAGTTTTTGGTGGAAACACAGGGGAACTTTATTTCTTTAAGAAATTGGAAAGTTCAAAGTTCCTGCGCTAGAAAAGGGCCTAATTTAGTTCAAATTTGCTTGTGTTGGACAGGATGTCAAGCATCCGTTTTATTTTTCAAATAAAATAATCAGTTTTGAAGGTGGATTGTATTTTACACTTTGAAACGTCTTAATGGGCGGGGATGAACCTGAAGTCAACTTTTCAAAGGTTTTCAGACGTAATTTCACCTTGTTGACACATGGATGAGGACATGCTGATTCTGGAGGTCCAACATCAAATAATCATTACAGGCATATCATGGACAGCTGTATGAGGGCCTTTAACAAATACCAGTTTATACAGGGGCAGTAGAATTGAATGGGGTGTGTGTCGTCTTGTCCGCGAGTTAAGTCAAGTCAGAGTGGTCACAGACGCACGCCTATGACTACCGACGGAGGGCAAAGCTTCTGGTGTTGCAGGGGTTACGTATATCGAATGGGCAGGACTGACGAATTGGGTCGCGGGTCTGTTTGTAGTTTGCTTTACTACAACTCAACTTATGTGATTATGCACGGATTCGTCAGGTATTGTGAAAGTCCACACTATTTCTCTGCACGACGAAGCCGCAACAGTTCTTATCAAACGGCGGTGGGGATCGGCAGATGGCGGAGTCGTTCAGCAGCCGTTACACATCCAGTGGAAATGGGTGCTGTTTTGTCTGGTCCCAGGTTCAGTGGTCTGCATTCACACTTGACCAAACAAATCGTTCTAGCAGAGCAAACAGACTACAGTTTGCCTCTAAATGTATATTTAAATGCCCAATTTTACACTTCTGCGATACTCCTCTCTACTTGTTGGAATCTTCCTCTCCCGGTCTCTGTCAACATGTAAAACTGGTGTGTTGGAAAAAAAGGAAAAGGAGCAGTTAAAGGAAAATAGGTAGAACAGTTCTGAGACTGTCGTCAGACCATCCTTTGACCAAAATTCTTTGTAGGGGTCAGGGTTCAGATGCGGCTATATGGCGCTGTGATTGGCTGAGGAAAGGTGAAATCAAAACCACAGTAAACTTTTGACCCCAGTGCAGGAGCACTTCAGGAACGCCCAGCCTCAGCTCTGGCGTGGTGGAACAGAGCCCGCTCTCTTCCTGTGTTTACTCCACCAATCCAACAGGATTGTAGGGGGAGGGGTAGTGAGCACAGAGTGGGTGGAGAGAAAACACACAGGGAAGAGAGAGAATCAGTGCTGCCTTGCAGTCTGAAAATGACTCTGAAATATGTACACATAGCCCCTGGAATACCATTATGAAGCCAAGCAACTCATTTTGTCTCAACATTGGTTCATTTTTCAAAAATTGCATAAAATATTCATAATGGCTGACATATCTTCACACTGAGTTATCTCTGGCAAGATGAGATTTTTTTTCTTTACAGTTGCAGATGCAGACCGGTTGGGAGTGAATAGCATGAAGGCTGTTCAGACCCTGGTGCTGTGGCTCTACTGATATAAATAAAAGCCATTGATTAATGAACTAATTTCCATATTATTATAATTGTACGGTTCCTGGTGCCGTCGTTTTCTTCACACAGGCATCCTCCATGCCCTCATTCTCATCACCTTACTATTAGGCAGCAATCTCACGCCTCAGGAAAGAATGCATTTATTAGATCATGACGGTGCATTTAGTGTTGAGTTCCATCCTTGAATACAAGTCCATGTGAATCCTAGAGGGTTTTTTTCTGTTCTTTATCTGCATTAATGATGAATAAGAGACGCATATGCGGAACTCGCACAGTGAAATCTGCTGCCTTTTTGTTCCCACCTTCATTTATTTCTCCAATTTGTGAGGAAATGGGGAGATCCTCCGACAGCCTGCAAGAGCCAGTGTGTATGTTCTGTGCTGGCTGAGGGTGGGGGTTGTTTTTTTCCTCGAAAAACACTCTTATGAAAGCTGCTTTGAAATATTGCCTCTCCCTCACCCCTGTCATTGTTGGACATCATGTGCTCTCCCAGAGTGAAGAATTGAAAACAACTAGGACAAATACCGTTGTTTAACATAGTAGTTATATACCTCCATGAAAACATTGTTGAATGTTTGATTTTAGCAGCATGCATGGTACAGTGCCTCCGGAAAGTATTCACAGCACTTCACTTTTGACAATGTGGAAAAAGTTTTTTTTTTTTTTTTAAATAATTTTTTGTAAATGTATTAAAAATAAAAAAGCTTCATAAGTATTTAAGAACCTTTGCTCAATACTTTGTTGCTGCACCTTTTGGTAGCAATTACAGCCTCAAGTATTTTTGAATATGATACCACAAGCTGTACATCTATCTTTGGGAAGTTTCACCCATTCCTCTTTGCAGCAAGTCTCAAGCTCCATCAGGTTTGGTGGGAAGCATCGTGCACAGCCTTTTTTTAGATCTCTCCAGAGATGTTCAATCGGTTTCAAGTCTGGGCCCTGACTGGGCCACTCAGACATTTACGGAGTTGTCCTGACGCCATTCCTTTGATTTCTTGGCTGTTTGCATAGGATTTTCGTCCTGCCGGAAGATGAACCGTCACACCATTCTGATTTCAAGAGCGCCCTGGAGCAGGTTTTACATCCAGGATTTCTATTTAAATTACTGCATTCATCTTTCCCTCTATCCTGACTAGTCTCCCAGTTCCTGCTGTTGAAAAACAGCATCCCCACAACATGATGTTGCCACCACCATGTTACCGGTACACTGTAGGGATGCTATTAGCCTGGTGACGAGCGGTGCCTGGTTTCCTCCAAACAGTAGGCCTGGTCTGAGAGTCTTTCAGGTGCATTTTGGCAAACTTTTGCGAAGGAATGGCGGATTGCTGCATACCTGGTGGTTCAAAACTTCTTCCATTTACAGATGATTGAGGCCACTATCCTTATTAGGATCTTAAAGGCAGCAGATATTTTTCTGTACCCTTGATCATTTTGGTACATTGACTTCTTAGCTTAATGAATTTCATTAATTTAATTTCACATACTGATAAACTAAAGGTTTTAAGTGTTGTATGTGCACACAAATGGTTTTAAGCAGAGGTGGGTAGAGTAGCCAGAAATTGTACTCAAGTAAGAGTACTGTTACTTTAGAGATTTATTACTCAAGTAAAAGTAATGAGTAGTCACCCAAATATTTACTTGAGTAAAAGTAAAAAGTATGTTGTGAAAAAACTACTCAAGTACTGAGTAACTGATGAGTAACATACACACACATATCATATATATATATATATATATATTTATATTTATATACACATAAATTGATATATACAGTATATCATTTATATTTATTTAGTTTGCCGTTTTTGTTTACATGTTAAAGGTGTTTTAATGAATATACATGCATGTTTAACATACGGATTCCTTTCTTTCATGAAGACAAGAATATAAGTTGGTGTATTACCTGATTCTGATGACTTGCATTGATTGTAATCAGACAGTAGTGCTGGTAACGTCCACGTTTTCAAATGGAGCAGAAGAAAAGTTCCTCCTTTCTGTCTAATACCACATGAAAGTGGTTGGTTTTTGGCATTTTATTTGTCCAGCTTCCATATTCGTTTTCACACACTTTACAATAAATACATTGGCGGCAAATTCCGTAGCTTGCTAGCTTGTTTGCGCTGGCTTTCGGAGACTCTTATTTTGTAAGTGCAGGCGCGATGGAGCGGCACTTTTATTGTGAAGACAGGAACTGTGCAGTCAGTCTTTAGGCTTTTGACGGGATGTACGGTTGAAATAAAAACGTGTCTTTTTTCCTTCACACTTTTGATTGATTGATTGATTGAAACTTGTATTAGTAGATTGCACAGTACAGTACATATTCCGTACAATTGACCACAAAATGGTAACACCCCAATAAGTTTTTCAACTTGTTTAAGTCAGGTCATGTGACCGCCTGGCTCTGTTTGATTGGTCCAACGTCACCAGTGACTGCATTTGATTGGTGGAACGGAGTCAAACGTCACTAGTGACTGCATTTTATTGGTGGAACGGAGTGAAACGTCACCAGTAAGGCAGGCACTTTGAAGGTCTGTCTGACAGACCAAAACAAACAAAGCGTGCATTAACAGATCAATAAAAATTAGTAGCGAGTAGCGAGCTGAATGTAGATAAAAGTAGCGGAGTAAAAGTAGCGGAGTAAAAGTAGCGTTTCTTCTCTATAAATATACTCAAGTAAAAGTAAAAGTAAGTTGCATTAAAACTACTCTTAGAAGTACAATTTATCCCAAAAGTTACTCAAGTAGATGTAACGGAGTAAATGTAGCGCGTTACTACCCACCTCTGGTTTTAAGTGTTGTATGTGCACACAAATGTTTTTAAGTTAGATTTTTGTCTAAGGTTAAATTTCTCTTTTGTTCAGAAAAATCGTACATTCTTAGGTAGCAGGTTATAGTTTGTTTTGTGCATAATTGTAGCTGTTTGCAAATGTACCAAATCGTTGCATTTCCATAGTTTGGATTCAATAAAGGTGTTGTAAGTTCTCTATATCCAACACTATGTCTCATCTAACTGACCTCATTTGTAACGCAGTTAGTGAAGTGTACTTACGTGATTATTTCCCCGTATTCCAACACAATAACTCCGATATGGTAACACTTGAAAGCAATAGGGAATATGAAATGATTTTTGGTAAGGAACTTATTTTGCTTTATTCATTATTGAAAAACATCTTGCCACATTACGTTGCAAATTTTGATTTATGTTAATTCAACCTAAAATGTTGGTTGCACTTTATTAAAATAAGATGTGAATGCATTGGCCAATAATTGTTTACTTGCTTGTTTGTATCCATATTTCATTTATAGTGAATTTCCAACAGGAACAGGAAACTTCATCTGCAGTGTCCAATATCCAATTTTTATTTCGCAGTCACACTGGTTGACTTTCTTTGCAAAAAAGTTACTGAATCGATTTAAACACACTGAATCATTTCGGATCATATCATTCTAAATAAATATCGTCCCCGAATCATATCGGCAACCTAAAATTATGATTTGAATCGTTGTTAAAATTAATCATTACATCCCTAGCTTCTTATAACATTATAAAATAGTTATTTACACAAAGATAAGCCTGTGCGATTTGGAATAAAAATACAATCTTTGATTTTTTTCACAAAAAATTACATTTAAAAATTTTTTCAGATTTTTTTTTAATTTAAATTTTTTTTTTTACCGCTACTTTTTAAAGAAACTAATTATTACAAATGACAGATCATTTAAAACAAGTTTTGCTTTTATTTGATCAAAACCTAGTTGTGTGAAATGACACTGCATCTTACTCATCTTACTGCATCAAAATTCAAATTTGTATAATGTTGTTCTTTTTAGACCAGATATCAACTTTACCTTTGCATGGAATAGTTTTCAAAGAACTAATTTAAGAGCTTTCTCTGGGAAGCAAATATCTGTCTTGAATAATATATTTCTGTTTTCAAAACATGTAGCATTGTTAATTGCATGAAAATAAATAATAATCACCATTATTGAGATTAGTAAAGTGAACATGTAAAACTTCTGTCTTGAATAAATAGTTCTGTAAATAAAAATGTAGCATTGTACATTCACTATGTTTCCATGCACTAAATTGGTCTGATTTCTCAAAAAGTTAGTTTTTTTGTATTTTCACACCTATGCTGATGTTAGATAGCAGACAGCATCAATAATGATCTTGGATTGCGTTATGGACATCACGCCACTACCAAGAATGTCTCAAAGTTCATTCAAAAGGCACTGTGGATTGATAGTTTTAAATCTGAAGGAAAAGACCCTTTGTGCCTGGACTGATATCCAGAGGAAGGTTGCTATTGTTCAGGACTATCTTGCCCGTTGTGCGGAAAGTTAATCAGCTGGCTTGCACAAATGCAGTGTGAAGAGGTTTGTGTACGCTACATTATCTTTCATCGCTTTTGTATTTTGTTCGGTAGTCCGAATTAAGCCGGTATTTTACATTTCATTACTACCTTCCTAAATAAAACCTTTTTTTAATACCATCGATGCACTTCAAAATGTTCTGTTTGTTTATTTGATTCACAAATTAAAAGGGCTCCTCTTCATTACATTACATTGAATGGTATCTGCTTCCGGGTTGTATGAGACTGGTGCATGCACGATACGAAGGGCCCCTTCTGGCTGCACACACCACCTCGAGAGATCTTGTTTCCAATCGCATAATCCAGATGTGTTATTCAGGTTTTTTAAAAACCGAACACGATCGGAACAAGGCGTTTCCATGCTTTGTAGGGGGCTTATTTAGAGCCGAAGTATTTGAGAAATCGAACTAATTTAGTGCATGGACACGTACTGATTGTGTGCTAATAAATAAACTCCAATTAACAATAAAGATGCCAATAATGGAAAAAATAGTAATAGCAATCAATCAGATCAATAATGTGCAAACTTAAAAGTTCTGTCTTCAATAAAAAATACTTCTGTAAATAGAAATGTAGTAGTGTACATTGTATGCAAATAAACAAGTAAAACATGGAGATGACCACATATATACTTTTAGTAAGTGTCTAAACACCGGGTTTTCCATGAAGTATCCTGGGTTCCTTGTTCGTGTATACTGATGTTAAAGACAATGTACATTTCATTGCGCATGTAATATATCACTACCAAGAATGTCTCAAAGTTCATTCAAAAGATTTAAAGAGATAATTCCACAAGAGTTTTACAGCAGTATACATGCGTACGAGCTGTCCGGTTTGGAAGTGCAAAACGACTGCTTTTTTGTGATCGCTCTGTGTATTGTTCTCCTTTTTCATCATACATGGAACCACAGAAAGCTGATTCTTAGCTGTAGTTTGTTGTCTTGTTCGCCTAGTTGCATTTCCCCCTCGTCTCCATGCTGTTTCAGATGTTGAAATACATTTATTGTCTGTCTTTTTTTTTTAAATGCATTTTACAGCGTGCAGTCATTTATTTTACGCCTAATGCACTGTCGACACTTGTCTTTTCTTTGTAATAAATGTCTTGCTCTCGTTAGCATTAGCATTAGCCATGTTTTGCTAGGCTCGTGGATCTCCGGAAGCTCATAGAGGGCGAAAAGTATGCGAGAGCAAGAGGGAAAAACATCGATTTTTTTATTTTTCAAATCATCTGTAACAAAAAAACTTGAATTCATCAATTATATCGAAATGTTGGCCAGGCCTACCCTCTATACCCTGCCTTCTGCCCGAGTGCGGCTGGGCCTACCCTCCATCAATGTTTTATATACACACTGCAAGTGTGTGTGTGTGTATATATATATATATATATATATATATATATATATATATATATATATATATAATGTAGTAAGTATGGCAGTTTTTTTATTCTTATTTTCAAACGGACCATAGTTCTTCGCCGCGCTCATCTTTTCTTTTCAACACAAGTTCGTTCCTTATTTAGATGTGCGGAAAGAGGAACAAAAGTGCACGACTGTATAACTAAAATAAATAACCAAATATAACAAATGTGTTACTTTAAAATATTAATTTGGTCCAATAATATTTAAATAAGAATTACTGCATGACATAAATTCAACTTCCTGGCACTAGACCTGTATATACTTTACATTTTCACACTTTGCACTATTTTGTTGCACTTTATTTCGTATTTCCTTCATATTCCTTATTCTGCCACTTTAAAGAGGTTATTGTTAAATATTTATTGTTTTTAAAATTGTTGTTTACATTGATTGTTTTCCATGCTTGTATTTATATTTATATTTAATTGTCTTTCTGCCTTGATAGCAAAGGGGACAATAATCAGAGGAAGGTTACATTATCAATAAAAATGTTACAACTTCTCTTACCTCTGGTCCAATTTTCCATAGGTCATAAAATTGCACTTTTTTGTGATTTTGTGTATCGTTTACAATCATTATAAGAGGGGAGGCTGGAGCCTATCCCAGCTGTAATCTGTGATATTTCTACATGAATAAATGCTTCTGATATTTTGTACATTACATGTTGTACAAATTCATGGTCTTCAAATTGCTGAATGACAATGTTTTAATCTTTTCTAATAATTAATCAAATGTAATATTCAGCCTGCTAATCATTCTGTAATCGAGGACACCACCAGAACATGTTATAAAATCATTTACACAATATTTCAGCCAGCCAAAAAACCCCCGCCCTATCTCCATATTCCTCAACTGATGTACTAGCACTTCTTTAGGTGCAAATATCACAGAATAACATTACAAAACATCTCTGACAAAGCATGATTGTAATGTAAGACATTTGTATTTTAAGTTTAGTCTAAATTAAAAAAAAAATGTGTTAGGGGCGGGGTCAATATGATGTCATCACATGATTTGCTATAATGCATATATTCTTTAAAAAGGCAAAATATGTGAATATACATTTAAAACAATTCTGTTACTAGGTATAGTATTAACATATATATTTTTCTTACATAGAATCGTTTTGTTCTATTTTCAAATTGTTGCTGCTTATTGTACAATGTACTTTGTTACAAAAGGGTTTTATTTTTTTATTTTAGAGATTTGTCCAATGCTTTTAGTCACTGTTTCTGTAATAAAAACGACTGGCACCAAATCTAGCATCTATTTCTGGTAGTATTGGAGACTACTCGAGTGTAGAGACTCTCTTTAGATACTTCTGTCGCGCCATGTCCGTGACGAAAAGCGAGTTGCAGAGAGCCTTTCTCTGATTAGAAGCCGCCAGTGTCATCTTAAATTGTGAAGATCGCTGTCCCGCGGGTATATCGCACTGCGGCCCATAATACAGCAAATTTAAGCGTACAGCAGCACCATGAGTGAGTGGAGATTGACACATTTGATCGATGGCAACTAGTTAGCTTTATGGGCATGTCATATACTGTATGATTGTGTGAGCTTGAAAGAAGCCAGTATTAATGTGTATTTAGTTTGGGAAGCCACTGTCTTGGGCACCTTTGGTATAGCCTATCGTGGCAACAACATGACATTATCTCTTTAAAGGTGAGCTTTATCATGCACCTCCTTGGGATTTTTATTTGTGGCAAACTCTTTCAATGACCAATGTTCACCCACTAACTAGTTATGTCAGACAACTAACATTAAATGTTTTTATATGTTGTTGCTAATTTAAATGTTGCATCACATGACCACAGCAGCTGCTAACAGCAAAAATGATGGTGTGTGGCCTGTCGAATATTGTCTGTGAGCGAAGTCAACATTTTTTAGGATGAAAAACACTGTTTGGCAACATGAACACCCCAATACAAAAATTGACTACTACAGATACACCACTTATTTCCATAGCACTATTGTCATATTAATTCTAGCTAGGGACGGCAATTGAAATTATTTTAATATTATTATTAATGTATTATTATTTCCTTTTTTTTCTTTTTCTGTTTATTTAATCGATGTATTTGTAGATTTGGTTTTTTTTTTTTTTTTTTTTTTTTTTTTTTTTTTTTGGGGGGGGTGGTATGGATGGGATATAAACAAAAATATTTTGACATTCAGGACAGACAATAGATATATGGTTTATGTGAATATGACGTAATGGATTGGAAGGTCTGATGCTGGATGTCAATAAAAAAAAATAAAAAAAGATTTTTACGGTTCCGATTCCATTTTTGATTGTGTTTAAAGGTTCGGATTTTTCTCGATTCTCTTATTGATTGTCCTTTGGATAAAAGGATAGCAAACAAGTTGATTTGCATCAATCGTGTTTAGTTTAGCAAAAAACATGAGTATACTAACACAACAGTAAGATTTTAGGAGACCCACAGCCTCAATAGGTGCCAGAAAAAAATATTTCATTTGGGACTATATAAAAAATGATAAATGGGTTGTACTTGTATAGCGCTTTTCTACCTTCAAGGTACTCAAAGCGCTTTGACACTACTTCCACATTTACCCATTCACACACTGATGGAGGGAGCTGCCATGCAAGGTGCTAACCAGCACCCATCAGGAGCAAGGGTGAAGTGTCTTGCTCAGGACACAACGGACATGACGAGGTTGGTACTAGGTGGGGATTGAACCAGGGACCCTCGGGTCGCGCACGGCCACTCTTCCACTGCGCCACGCCGTCATAATAATAAAATATTCTACTGTAATAATAAACAAAATACAACAAATAATTCTGTAACAAATGACAGTTACACAAAAATGTTAACATTTTTCAAACAGAAATGAAAAGTATTCATTTTAAAATATGTACAGTATGTACAATATATATGTAGAAAATGGATGGATGGTACTTTTTCGTCACTTATTGTTTGTCTTTGGTACACTAATGTGTATATTTTAGGCCATTGGTTCTTTGTTTTATTTTTGCAAAAATATATATATCTATTGTTATATTGCTCTTTTTGTCTTTGGTATGAACATTATTATGTAAACTCGAAGTTATTGTTTTTTTGGTTCTTTGTTGTTGCTATTTTTGTATTACAACATTTTATTATTTGATCATGTTGTACTGCATTGTAATCTTTTGTTTTGTGATTGTGTAATGTTTTTTTACCTGGACCCCAGGAAGAATAGTCTCCACTGGGGTGTAGACTAACGGGGATAAACTAAATATATATGCTGAGTGCTCAAAAGTAAGTAGAACTATGTTAGCCAAAGACAAATACAAGCAAGTCAATTAGAACGGTACACTGTGCAATTTTTCAACCACCACATATGAAAATTAACCCTTATTTTGCAGAAAATTAAGAATGTCTGCATACGCAATATTTCTGACTAATCACAGTGACTCCAGCTGTGGAGAACACCTTAGGAAGGAGGCATGCAAACTGCCGGCCAGACGGCATCTCATCATGCGATGCATGAAAAACATTAATTTTACGTAACGGTTAATAACATATTTTGGTATGATAGGCAGATTAGTTACCTGCGATATTAATAGCAGACGACTTGCTGACTTTGTCGCCGCTGCTGGTGGTGATTCACTTGCGTCTTGAAGGGGATTGAAAACGTGTCATCTGTTCAATGTTATCACGTGCTGTGTCTGCTAATGTTTCTGCTCATATTTTCTCAATTTGATGCAAATTCAATTTGCAAGTATTGCAATTTGCCCTGTTTTCCTTTCTCGTAAATAATTCAAACATTTGTGCTGCTGATCGGCGCCGTGCATGGTGACGTCATGCGTGCCCACAGGCATCGGTTAGGGAATTGCTAACAAAACTGTCATGATTCCCAGGGATCAAAACCCTGGGAGCCGGTCCTCAACAGGAACCGGTTTTCGTTTACAAGCCCTAATTCTAGGTTTTGCGGTTTTGCTTCTTTGATTTAGCAACCGTGCTAATATTGAGGTTGATTATATCCTTGATAAGTGGTAAAGTTGTTTTTTTTTTTTTAAACTGAAGTCTTTCTGCATATTGTTTTTGAACTTGATAACCTATAAGGCTAGTGTCATTTTTTTTACCTCTCTGTTATTTAAGTGGCACAAATTGGTTTACTGTGATGAGGTGGTGACTTGTCCAGGGTGTACACCGCCTTCCACCCGATTGTAGCTGAGATAGGCTCCAGCGCCACCCCCGACCCTGAAGGGAATAAGCGGTAGGAAATGGATGGATGGATGGATGGAAATTGGTTTACAATACGTTGCCTTGTTTCTTGTGCCCTAAAGGCTTCTAAATCTTCTGTTTTGTGCCTTGATGTGATTTTTTTTGTTGTTAGTTTTTTAAGGGTTGTAGTTGTGTGCATTCACATGCACCCCAGTTTGTTTTAGGCGGGTCCATGTTTATTGTTGGCCTACTAGCCATTGTCTCAGAGAGCTCAAGTTTCAGGCTTTTATTTCTACTGAAGAGGAATGTGCTTCACTATTCTAGCCATGTTTGTATGACACTGTTGCTGTTCTGAACTTTAGAGGCAACTTAAACCAGAACCTTTTTGAATAAAAGTGCCTAAAAACTGCCAGTTTGAGGCTTGCCTTGTCATTTTTGTGAGCAAAAACACACATGGTTATAAACAGGTTTCAGAGTTGAACTTTATGAATACCGGTGTTATTGTTCTTGTATAAACACTGAAAGACTCAACTTTTCTGAAGCGTAGGACAAGTGGGAATACTACATTCAAGAATGATGGAAACCAGGATTGAGGTTGCGCGTGCTGCTTAAGATAATATGCTTGATAACGCTTGTCCACTGAAGGGTGCATTTTCTGTGATCAGCAGAGAATCAGTGCGCACCACAGATTTGTTATTTAGGCATAATTATTAACCTGAAATTGGTACAAGACATGACATAGAATTTCTAAAATATATGCTCCTGAACAACAAGTAATACATTTTGTGTTTGTGCTGAGTTGTCACCAAAAAAGACAAAAAAAAACAAGAAGGGTGAAAATAATGTTTTATATTCTGAAGTTAAATCAGCGTTATCTATGCACAAGAGACAATGTCTATTATAGACAAATCCATTTTGTTTCTCCCCATTATTTGTCTTGCGCCTACAGTAGCAAGTGCAATTAAAGCTGCAAGCAGCGTTGGTCGGGCCCGCATATTTGGCAGGTGCTAGTCCTAAGTGTCCCAATACTTTTGTCCAGTTGTAGTCCTAAGGGTCCCAATACTTTTGTCTAGTGTAGGTGTCCCAATACTTTTGTCCAGTGGTAGTCCAAAGTATCCCAAAACTTTTGTCCAGTTTTAGTCCTAAGTGTCCCAATACTTTTGTCAAGTTGTAGTCCTAAGTGTCCCAATACTTTTGTCCAGTGTAAGTGTCCCAATACTTTTGTCCAGTGTAAGTGTCCCAATACTTTTGTCAAGTGGTAGTCCTAAGTGTCCCAATACTTTTGTCTACGTTTAGTCCGAAATGTCCCAATACTTTTGTTCAGTGGTATTCCTAAGTGTCCCAATACTTTTGTCAAGTTGTAGTCCTAAGTGTCCCAATACTATTGTCCAGTGTAAGTGTCTCAATACTTTTGTCCAGTTTTCGTCATAAGTGTCCCAATACTTTTGTCCAGTGGTAGTCATAAGTGTCCCAATACTTTTGTCAAGTTGTAGTCCCAAGTGTCCCAATACTTTTGTCCAGTTTTCGTCCTAAGTGTCCCAATACTTTTGTCCAGTGGTAGTCATTTTGAAGCATGTTAAGGGGGTCAAATTACAGCTCAAAGAGGCAAAAGTGACTGTTTTTAGTACATTTTTGTCTTGAAGGGGGAATTGCCAACTTCCTGTTGATTTTTGCCCGAGAATGTACTATTATGAAATCTAGGTCTAAGTCAGACCTACATAGAGGTTTTTGTTTGATGTCTCTCCGACCTTCCTAGTGGGAGTTACAGGCAGTCTAGTTTTTTTTTCCCTAGGGGGCGCTAGAGCGCAATTTTGATTTTTGGGTTGTTTTTTTTTATCAAAAGGCAATTTTCGCCAGCCCTGAGCGTCAAATATGGTGAGTTTTGGAGCATGTTAAGTGGGTCAAATTACAGCTCAAAGAAGCGGCGGAAGAATAAAGAATAATAATAAAGAATAAAACGTTACAAATTCAATAGGTCCTTATGTCCCATTGCAAAAGGACTCCCGTTGGGATTCCTTTTACAATGGGCCATGCGGGCCCTAATAATGGGTTTATCATCTTCTCTTTTTGACACACAACAATAAGCAGCAGGGGACTCTTGTATCCCTGAAATCTTGCTAAATAATCAATATTAAGAAACATGATTGACAAAAAACCCAATTTGGAATTTAGACATATTTTGAGTGGAAAATATGCCTTAAGGGTGTCCACAAGCGTGCAGTTAAAACCTTCATGTGTGACATTGCGCGAAAAGGTGTAACTTCAGCAATTGCACGCACAATCTCACTCGAGCTCAGTTCCGCTAGCACCAATATATTATCTCTGTGCAAGTAAAAAAGAAAAAAGTAAGTAATGTTGCGATGGAAGTTGCTGCTCACACTGGCTGCAAGTTGGCTAACGCATAATTAGTTGAGAGAGAGTGCATTGGTGCCAAGGCAACAGGAGATCATGTGACGCTGGCCAAGACTTGGGCAGAAGACAGCGCAGTGAGTGACTGTTTACACTGCAGGCCAAAGTGGACCAAATCTGATTTTTTCGAAATAATAATTTACAAGTAAAATGTGATCTTGATCAGACTTCAGTATAAACGCATACAGGCCCAATGTGGCCTCGGCGTTACTTGCATTCAAAAAAGTGACGACAAAGGAAGTTGACCGGATTCAGTAAATGAACAAGGAAGTCACTACTGTTCCTTTTTGTTACGTGTTGGGTTTAAGGTAAAACCCAACACGCCTTAAAAATGTGTGTTTTTAAGTGAAAATAAATTAAAGTAATATAATTTATGAATGGATACATGTACAGTATTATATTTCAGAGGGTTGTAATCTTTTTATGGCTGTTAAATAGAGGAAATACGGACATCAGCGTGGATCTATGCTAACTTTGTTTTTGAATTCACTTATGTAAAGAATTTACACAATGCACGTAACATGTAAGGAAATACGCCACAGTGTACATGTCATTTCCGGTCCTTCATCAATCGCTATTTCTTCTGAAACAAAGTATGTTTCATGTATGTGCAGTATATGGGTAAAAAATGTGTATTAAAGTGTGTATGTATATATAAATATGTATATGTGTACATGTGTATGTATATTTGTACAGGTATATGTGTAAATATATGTGTATTAATGTGCGTGTGTGTGTGTGTGTGTATATGTATGTATATATATATATATAAACATACACACACACACACGTCTGTATATATGTATGAGTGTATATATACACGTGTATATTTACACACACGTGTATATGTATGTATGTTTGTATACATGGATGTATGTGTTATATGTATATGATATATATAATGTTATATAGTGTTGTATCTGTAATATATATACTGTATATATAATTATAGTTGTATATGTAATATATTTTATATATTACATACAGCTTATTTGCACACTTTTAACTAGTTTGCTCACCGAAAGTTGCAATCCGGTTGCATTCTGGTCACATTTCAGTTTCGACTGCGGTCACATTTGAAAAGTTCAGATTTGGACTACCTCCTGATGTAGCCCAATTTTATTACAGTAAGGCCCAATACACCCCCCCCCCATCCTACTTTTTAGCCCTATCCCTACATTTTGCGCATTCCGATGAAGGTAGTGGTGTCCCAATGACTCTTTGCATGTAGGGATAATGGGCAACATGATAAAATTCTTGTGTCTCCTTCTCACAGACAGCAAGCGCACCTTCTTATACACGTCACATACTGTCATGTCATACGTCACATACGTATACGCCCTCGCGGAGCAGAGAGGTAGCAGCATGGGTAATTTTAGCTGTGGTGCGAGTGGTAATACGAGAGAAAGAAGGTGCGAATCTGGTAACAAATGAAGGAAGAATTAATTCCCAAGAAAAACAACAGGGGGTCCATCGTCTGGCGGTGGTTTGGCTTCAAGTGGGAATATGTCAAACAGACAACCGTAATTTGTCAAGTGTGGGGCAAAAGTGTTGCTATAAAAAGTAGCATTACTGCTAATATGTAGCATCAATTGAAAAGTCCCCTGCTAGAGAATGAAGAGTGCTTACTCCGCATGTCAACATCTCCGTTCGGTGCCACACCATCAAAATGCAGAGGCAAACATTTCCAGATGAACACCGTATGAAAGAAATAAGTCAACAACAAAAGGAGATTATGTCCACAGGAACCTACCACATAGCGAAGGACGGACACTATTTGATTTCCTATTATGCAGCTCATTTTTATGTGACAGTTATTGAAATATCTTGTGTGACATCATGCACAAAAGTGCACTAATAGCTTGTTTTAAAATGTCTCTGACAATCTTGCACTTTCTGTTTTGGAAATGACATGAATGTTTGTGCCACTGCTTAATAACTGTTTAATAAATACAGTTTTGGTCAATTGACTTAGTTGAGATTTCCCTCTCTGCATGAAAGTTTAAAATGAGCATATATTAATGCAGTATGAATTAGAATGTTTTAATGTAGACACATACAATCATCATACTGCTGTGATTATATGCATCAAGTGTTAATTCAAGGCTAAGGCAAAATATCGAGATTTATATCGTGTATCGCGATATGGCCTAAAAATATCGAGATATTAAAAAAAGGCCATATCGCCCAGCCCTAATTTTATTCTAACCTAATTCTAGATTATGGCAGACTTGATCTAATATGTAAAATAATTGTAAACTGTTGTTTGAGTTCAATAGGAGAAGCCCATGTGTTTATTGTGCCTTTTAATTTTAATTGCAATCTTTTAAAATTGTTCTTTGGGTGCAATAAGAAACATATGTTTAATCATAATTTTTATCTTAAATGTTCTGTTAAAATGCCCTTTATTTTGAAAAGTATCAAAGTATTGAAATACATAACCATATACATTTTGGTACCAAAATATTGGTGTCTACAACTCTAGTTGAGACGTATGTGCAAACATAACTACGTATCTTACGTGCCCGAACGTAAACTATGCAGTGACGTAGTAAATTGTGTCCCAATTCCTAGGGAAGATTCCAATGCTCTACCCCTTTTTACTTAATTTGGAGGGTGTAGTGGTAGCGAGTGACGGCTAGTGGTAGCGAGTGAGTGCTAGTGGTAGCGAGTGAGTGCTAGTGGTAGTGAGTGAGGGCTAGTGGTAGTGGGTGAGGGCTAGTGGTAGTGAGTGAGGGCTAGTGGTAGTGAGTGAGGGGGTGTATTGGGATTAGGCCTGTTTATCCTAAACATTCTTGCCACTTCATTTTACACACTATCATTTTTAAGCGTTTTTTTGGGGATATTACTACAATAATATCATCTCGTGATGTTTGATACCGTTACATCCCTAGTTAACACTTATAACCATATCATTAATATTTGGTTCATATTCAGGTCACGAGATGTAAATGGTGTATTATTGGCAGGTTTTAGATGGTTATTTAGAGGTCTACGCAGGTAAATTAAAGGAGCCCCCATTGATTGAATTGTTAGCGGACTTTAAAAAAAATTATTTAATTACCATCTCCAATGCATACAAGAGAAAAACACATATGTGTTCCTGTCTTACATAGGGATTGTGAAAGATAGACAGCACATCGCTTTCCAATTTTTGCGTATGTCCAGTATGACTGATCTGCTGATATGGTCAAAGTGCAGAGGCGTCCCCCTTCTGATGTCATCCGACCACGAATCTACGGAAATTGTCGAAATTATTCGGAGGAGCGGAATATTCAAAATGGTCGTCTGAAGTTGTGGCATTTTGTGATGTTTAGACGGTATTTTTACATACTTTGCCAATTGAAAATACAATTAGATATGGTTTAACGAATACAATGAAACAATTCAGCCTATAAAGTCGACTTGTTTTTCCATTATTCTGGTACTTTAAATAAGGCTTTCTCCAGGCAAACCTGTTCACACTGGATTGAAAGTGTACAAGTCTATTGCGAAAATGGCTAGGAGATTTTAAATTTTTAAATCATTATTCATGACTTGAGTTTGTATAAAATAACCATCTAGATCTCAGTTAAGAGCCCTATTGCTTTTTCCCTCCCTCATTTTCACACTACTCTTTATCCTACAAAGTCTGTATTAACTTCTGCCCTTACTCTTAGAATATGTTTTTTGGTAAAGTACCGAAGGACTAAAGTAATATCAGGGAATTAGAAAAAAAACTTTTAATATTGTGTGAGTGAGTTGGCAGTGAAATTTGTCCAGAAGTTATTTTGTTTTTACAAAAAAAACCACCTTTTTCTCTTTTAGTCTTTTTCTCAGTGTTGAATTATTTAGCTGTGTCATGAGCACAGCAGCAGATCCACAATTATGAATGATCTGATCAGTGGTCTGTGTTGAAGACTTGGGTTAATCATGTTCTAATGTTTATGGTGATGACTGAGATACTGTAAAGTGATGGTAATATACTCGATTTATAGTCCGGTTCTATAAAAAACACATTCAGCTCTGTTTAGTATGCCCTGCCATCAGTTTAAAACCATGGTTTGATATAAGAATCTGCCAAGGCTCAATGGTTGGCAGTAAAATGATGGCGTGAGTGTGATCCTAAAGGCGAGTCCTCATAGTATTTGGGTCAGGATTCGGACAAATCCCTTCATACTAGCATGTGGTCTGAAATATAGTGCAAATCACTTTCTTGAAATGGGATAACTGTACACAGACATTTGGGAGCAGCTTGATATTGTCTTGTTTGTGTTATCGGTGTTAGAACCTAAACTTATAGAAGGTCAGTAAAGCTTTGACGCCTTGTTTACGAGCATGTTTTCCAGTGGCGAATACTGCTTTTGAAGGTAATATGGGACACTTGGGGGATAGGCTGTTTGGAAGACATTGGTTTGAAATAAAACAAAGTTTTTTGTAATTCAGACTTTTACAACACTGTAGGAATAATTAAGTATAGGAGTTATGAAGTATTTCTGCTTACTAAACGTCTTATGGTCAAAGCACGAGGAGACAGCAGAATGAATCTTAACAACCAGCCTGATAAAAACAGTATGCAAATAGGCTGGATGAAATGGCAGTGGGCACACTTCCAGGAAAGGGAAGTGATGACGCAGTGGAACAAGCTGAGCAACGACGAAAACAGGATGCAACTTATTGTGGCTTTCTTACTAAATATAAGAAATAATTTATTAACATGAATTTCTGAAAAGCCAAATAAATATATTAGCAATGAAAATGATGTGTATATTGCTGTTATAAAATGCATAGAGTAAACTTAATTGAGATAATGTTCTGCATTCATTTGAGATGTTTTGCCTTCATGATTTTGTATATTTTTTTCAGGAGATGACCACACACTGAAGTTACCCAGGGAACCTGGGTGGCGCTTGACCGGGGATTTTACATACCAAGGTAGGTAGGCATACACTATATCACAAGTATCATCAAGTAGGTACACAAGTGCTGCAACTAAAGACTAATTTTGTCAATCGACTATTTTAATGACTAGTTGACTAACCGGATTATTAACACCTATTCAGTGGGGCTTATTTAACCATGGGCTTTTAAATTCAGCTTGAGATATTTCAGGCATGTGCTAACTAAGAATGAAGGCAGTAAAGCTGACTACTTTGTTCAGAAATATTTATTTTTTAACTGTGCTACTCACTAGGCTGCTAGAAAAAAAATAATTACTAGGAGTGTGGAAATCACGTATTTTGTTAGCAAACATACATCAGAAAAAGAGCAGCGGCTCAGAAGTGTTAAAAAAAACGGGGCTCCCGGTGTCTGCTGGCCGATGAGCTTTAGTGTCTTCAGCGATCATGATCGTCGTCATTGCCATGAGGAAATTGCAGGACTTTTTGGCCCATGGGTCGTTTCTGGCGGCTTTTTTGCACTTTTTTGACGCAGCGAATGGCTTTTGGTGGCTGCATGTGTATGTATTTGTTTTCTGGACACCGTCATGGTGATGGTTACAGCATTTCGGGGTGACTAGTGATGTTTGACAGCACGGTGATATACAGAGGTTAGTGCATGTGCCTCACAATACAAAGGCCCTGGGTTCGATCCCCGGGCTCAGGGTGTTTCTGTATGGAGTTTGCATGTTCTCCCCGTGACTGCGTGGGTTCCCTCCGGGTACTCCGGCTTCCTCCCACCTCCAAAGACATGCACCTGGAGATAGGCTGATTGGCAACGCTAAATTGGCTCTAGTGTGTGAATGTGAGTGTGAATGTTGTCTATCTGTGTTGGCCCTGCGATGAGGTGGCGACTTGTCCAGGGTGTACGACGCCTTCCGCCCAAATGCAGCTGAGATAAACTCGACACCCCCCCGCGGTAGAAAATGGATGGATGGATAGTGATGTTTGTTACGTTGAAGGAGTCCCGCATAATGGACGCCATGTTTGTTTACATTTTAAGCTCTGGTAAGCTCAGGGGAAGTTCAGAAAGTTAGAATTAATTTCTTCACACTAAACCACCTACAGCACAGTATAGGTAAAATCGCTTCATTGGAGCATTTTTGTTTGTTTTTCAATTGGTTATTGGAGCTATTCTTCGGATTTATAGCGTGACGTCATATCTAATATCGGTCTGATAATTATCGTACATCCCCATTTTTTTTCATTATTTTTATAACAGCAAAGTAATCTAGCTTCCTCAAAAACAAAAGTGATGCCTTTAGAAAGTTGCACACATGTATGTAGACAAAGTTTAGCTGGGGGATTTTGGCTAAATTGATAGATGAAGTTATTTTTTGCACAACTCTGTTCCGAGTGGTAGAGGTGGGAATCCTTGGGCACATCCCGATTCGATTATAATTAGGATTCAGGATCCACGATTTTATTAAAAATGGATTATTGATGCATCTTTAATTAATGTATATTCATGCAGTTTAATTTTTTTTTTTTCGTTTCACGAAATAAGGGTTTATCACTTGCAACTTTTAAAAACAGTGCATTTGTAATAATAAACAGTGAAATTAATTCCCAATTTTTCTAAATTAATGGAAATGTGTGTAAAAGTATAAGAGCCCTTTAATAAAGGAGCTGGTCAGATCTCTCTGTGAGGTTGCTCACTGCAGTCAGCCAAATTTTAGAACTGCCTGCATTACTTTATTTACATTAAATAGATCAATTATGGACGTTTACTAATGGATTTTGTAATTGTCCATGTCCGAATTGCGATGGATCTAAAAATCGATTATTTCCCCCACCAGATGTCCTGTACGCCTCCACTTTAAATGCTTCCGCATCACAGACGTACTACCATGAAAAGCAAGGTCCACTTTGCAAATTGAGAAGTTATTTGTGTCTTTGACATGTTTAATACTTTCAATGTTTTTGCTTACAGTGATGTTACAGTGGACGCAGCCATTTTTGTCTTCCTGTTGCTTGCCGGTTACATTAACTTGTGCATGTTTGTTTTCGTGCAGAAAAACACAAGCAATGACGTCACCAACTATTGAGTATTTTACAAATTTTTGTATTGGTTTCTGATTACAAAGTTGACCAATTTTTGCACCCCTCGAGTACTGTACAACTCTCACCCCCTTTTAGAAAATAATCACTGTTTTCTTTCTCAGTCATTTTCCAGTGAATACTAGCTAATGAAGCTGTACACTGACTACTGTGAAAATCTATAATAACAATTTGAAACAGACCAATTCTTTTGTCAACAATCGTGACATCATGGCTTGTGTTTTTTGAGACGGAAGCGAACATGTGCGAGTCTGCCTGAAGAGAATGATGGCTGCAGCCACTAACAACACAGCGTGAAAACATTGAAAATATGGGAACATTTCATCCTAAACCTGTCAAAGACATGAATAATTTGCTCAATTTGCAAAGCAAAGCTTGCTTTTCATGGCAGTACGTGTGTCATGCTTAGCATTGAAAGTGAAGGCATGTTGGACATCTGGAGGATGCGGTCTTGTACTCTACTTGTCTCTGTTGTCAGATAGCTTCTTAGCAAGCTAAATATCTAACAACAGGGAGTCATTTGTGTGGGGAAAAATGGCTTTAATAAAAAATGGAATGTCATAGATGAAGAATTTATAGATTCATGGCTAAATCCTCCTATTATTCAGATGAGAGGTATGATTTATAATCTAGAATAACTTTGACGAGCCGAGACGTGATGCAGCAGCAGGACATCGGCTGGCTCAATGCCACAGCATAAGCTATAGTTAGCTCTCTGTTATCAATGCGCCACTAAAATAGTTTGTCTGCATTAGGGCTTATATAAAACAACATCGCTAATATACGGTTGATATGTAAATAGAGTATTTTTGGCGGGTTTTGTATGGTTATTTACAGGGTTTTGTTGGTGGAATAGAGTGTCCCCCTTGACTCCATTGTTAGTGTACTTTTTATTTATTTATTTTGTGACTTAAAATGCATAAAAAAACTTGTGTTCTTGTCTTGCATAAGGATTGTGAATAATAGACAGCACATCTCTTTCTATTTTTTGCATATTTTCAGTATGACTAATCTGTGAATATGGTCAGTGCGCAGAAGCGTTCCCATCGTGACGTCAGCTGACCCTGAATCAATGGAAATTGCCGAAAACATTCGGAGCGGATATTCAAAATGGCCGTCTGAATTTGTGGCATTTTTTATGTTTAGATGGTATTTTCACACGGAAATACAATTGGATATGGTTTAACAGATGCATTGAAACACATGTATATACATTGTGCAAAGATTATACCCAAGTGCAGCTGGGATAGTCTCCAGCCACTCCCGTGACCTCGTGAGGGACAAGCGGTAGAAGATGGATGGATGTTTGACAGACCATCTTCAAGCCGGTTCTGACCGTTTCTTAAGGATGCACCGTTTTGTGGGCGGTCTTATTTACGTGCCTCCACTTTGACTGCATCTTTTCCCCCCGTCAGCCTTGTTGTAGTTTTTAGTACATTATATCGAGTCTACTGACTGGATGCGTGTGCACGTACAAGCGAGTTTGCCCCACAACAAGAGGATAGAAAATAAGACGACACTCATTGACTACAACGTCGGACGAGAATGGCGGACTCGCGTAACACTCTTAGGGTAAATCTCTACCATATATGTAGATATCCGCAGGCGTCACCAATTGGAAAAACGTCACAAATGGAGAAAATTCCAACCAGCTCGTTTTGAGGAATATGAATTAAGGCAAGATTGTTTAATAAATATTCTGCAATGCCTCCATGGTTTGATTTCAAATTTTCAGTACTTAGCAAATTCCAAATACACAAAACCGGTAACAAATGGTTAAAAAAGTTGGTTTCGCATAATACGTCCCCTTTAGCTGTAAATTTAGCCAGTCTGTCAGTTATATTTTGCCTATTTACCCGTGTACCGCTTGTCACACACATTATCAGAAAATGCACAGTAGATAGCTTTGGTGTTTTGTTTTGCCTGTCCTTGCTTTTAAATAAACACAAGTTTACATTTTTCTGACAGCCTAATGAGCAGCACAGTTAGTGTGAATAAATATTTCTGAATGAAATGCTGTTTCATAATTTGATTAGCTACCAATCTTTAAGATAGTTGATGACCAGTTCAAATTAGTTGTTACTTGCAGCCCTACTCTGAAGTATATCCAAGTTATTTTCTATTGTATTGTCACTCGAGAAGAACCTGACCTATTGCAATAATTCATTGCTGGATTGGTTGCTGTGTACTACCCGGGTGTTTATTTTTACACATTATTTTCATTTTCAATGCTAAAACTTTTCCCCAGGACCGGAATAGAAAATACTACTAGCTATGCAATTCCCTGTTCTCAGAAAGGCTCCCAGTCACAGTCCTGCCAGCTCTGCTGTTTGTCTGTCTCAGGATGTGATGCTGTCTAAGTTTTGATGTCATCTTTCTCCATTGCTGCAGAGGTGAGCCTCAGGACAGAAACCAGGAAGGAAGGAAGGAAGGAAGGAAAGAAAAAAGAGGCCGGCAGTCAAAGCCAGAGCAGGACAGGATAATTTAGTGTCGAGTGGTGAACGATAGACGAGCAAGCAGATTTATAGCATGGATTACGACTGTAGAGACTAAACACTTTTCGACTAGATAACACTGGCAATAGTTGTTGTGTATAGTGATGTTAGTAGTTGCAATGGTGGGGTACATACTCACGTGATTGCAACTCACCTATAAAGGCAGAGCAATATTCATTGTTTCATCTGCCAAGAAGGTATATTGTGTGTCTACAAATACAACTTGGTTAACAGTGGCTACATGTCCTAGCCTGAAACTGTAGAGCTGGAGTTTGCATAAATGCTCTCATCCGTTCTACACTTTTCAACCCTAGAATGAGCTCACTCTTTTGTCCTGAAAGACTGCTTGTTCCTATGCATTTTTACCCATGCAGACACAGCGTCTAGGATAGTGCATACCTGCCAACTACTCCGGTTTTCCCGTAATTAGTACGGTTTTCATCAACCTATTCCGGGTTACGGTTGCAGTGATAAAAAATACGGTTTTTCATTAATTACATTTTTTTTTTTTTTTTAAGTTTTATTCACGAAATCGCGTAACAACAATGACAATCGACACTGCTTCCCGTAACTTCCTATCGAGCCATTCCGAATGCCATGCGCGAGGCTATTTATAGCACCGCTGCCAAGCACGAGGCCATTGTTTCCAAACGAGCGAACGATCATGGAATCAGCCGGAGAAAAATCGCATACGAGTCTTAAACCGAAAAGAAAACTGCAGTCATTCCGTGAAGAATATTCAAAAGCCTATCCGGGAATAATTATCCGTTCCAAAAAGGGTGAAAACTACGCGAATTGCACCTTGTGCAGACAAGATTTTTCGATCGGACACGGAGGAATTAGAGATGTAAAAGACCACGTTGGAACAAAAAAACACAAGTCTAATGCCGTTGCTAGCGATACAAGTGGAAAACTTTCAACGTTTTTCGTCGCCCAAACAGATTCTTTGGATGTGATAAATGCCGAAGTTTTATTTACGGAGGCAATAATTGAGCAAACAAAAAGGTAATGACACCAATGTTATCTATTGGAATTGTTTAGTACTGTTATACTGTTAAAAGTGTTTATACTATTTATGCTTTCAAGTCCAAGTTGAAGAAATCTTGTTAAATGTTGACAGCATAACTACCAAAATACAGAAGTATGTCCTTAATATTTTTGCAGTGCTATTTCTGTTGAAAAGTTAAAATGATTACATTAGAGATGTGATGTGCCACTTTTCAAGTGTCTGATGGCTTAAATTAATTTTCATTAATTTTTCATATTTTGAATTCTTTTGAAAGGCTTACAAAAAAACTACATTTGAATTCTAATTCCATGCTATTGACAGGACTATTAATTTTAATGAAGTTAGTTTACCATGTTTACAGTATGATAATTGTGATAGAAATATGAATTTTAGGCACAGAATATTTTTTACAATTGAACAAGGCAGTAGATTGTACAAGCTTGGACAGAAAGTTAATAATGACACCAATTTTTTTTTAAATGAAATTGTTTAGTACTGTTTTACCATTTGTTTACTGTAAAAAGTGTTATAACTGTTTATACTTTCAATTAACAAATTGAAGTCTTGTGAAAGGTTGACAGGATAACTGGCATTAACTGTCAAAATAATTTCAAACTATTGAAGTTAGCTTACAGAATAAACATGTCAATCAACCCATATGATTTTTGCTGTAATATTTTTGTTTTGAAAAGTCACTGTGACTGATAGAAAAGTGATGGTTTTAGCAACATTTTAACCTGTCTGAATGCTAATAATCATTTTGCGTCGGGGGGCGAAGGAACCCCCCACCAGGACTTTGTCCTGGACCTACCGGGGCCTGCGGCCCTTGGACCCTGGCTACTAGGTTTTTCTGATTTCAAAAGTTGGCAGGTATGACAGTGTGGTAGAACAGCAAATCGCTGCAACTCAAGCCTGGTGTATACTTTCGCATCAAGTAACTTGCATAAGCAACGCCGTCTTGCTCCCTCCCCCTGCGTGCCTTGCAAGCACCTCCCAAAAATCCTAGCTTCACGTCAGTGGCGACACAGACCTCAGTGCTGGGATTGGTCACCTTTCGAAGAGGAGGGTCCCCAAAAACAGGAGAGCAGAATTTGTATTTCAAATGCACATGTATGCAATAAAGCAACAATGATTAAACATTTGCATGAAAACCAATATTGTGTACTTAATACCTCCGTGCGCTCTAAAAAATAATTCCTGAATGTGTCGTTTTCATCCTATTGTGTTGTTGCTGCGTCCAGAAGAAGTCAACATTCTTTTTAACTTTTATTGCCAAACATCAATAACACGTATAGGCATTAACACCAGCATGTGGTTGTAATAGTTATTTAAAGGGTTTGTTTATTTACAATTCCATGATAGCTCTCTCTTGTACCGTGTCCCGAACGGCTGAACAGCGTTGCAAATGATGATAGGGTCCTCTGCCGCCACTTGTTTAGAAGTTGCACAGTCCATCTTCACAAACGTATTTTCCTCTGGTTTATAAGTAAAACGTCCATTAAAAGTAAACGGAATGATTAGCTCCAGTGTAGACAAATATGTCAGTGTTGTGGTTGTCACCACTCTTTTACAAGAAGGTAAATATCTTGTCAAGACAGCTGCGGTTGCTCATTCTGGAGACACTAAAGGTGGGGGAAATAATAAATTTTTAGATGCATTGCAATTCGGACATGGACGATTATAAAATAAATTAGTTAACATCAATAATCGATTTATTTATTGTTAATAAAGTAATGCAGCCATTTCTGAAATTTGACTGACCGCTGCAAGTCACCCCCATTAGAGAGCAGACCAGCTCCTTTATTACAGGGCACTTATGTTCCAGTTTTGCACACATTTCCATGAATTTAATAAATGTGATGGGAATTTATTACAAATGCACTGATTTTAAAAGTTGCAAGTGATAAACGCTTTTTTAGTGAAACAAAAATAAATGTACAACTGCATGAATATACATAAATTAAAGATGCATCAATAATAGATTTTAATCAAATCCTAGCTCCTTAATCATAATCGAATCGTGAGGTGGCCAAAATTCCCACCTCCAGGAGACACTGCCCCTTAGTGTTTTGGAAGAGAATTACGGAAGAACTATAAATCAAACAAGACGCCATCAGAGGGGACGCCAGCTACGTACATGAATATATTCCAGTCTTTAGTCTTCTTCAGTGGGAATAGGAATGAGAAGAGACTTTACAGACTGCCTAAGAGGAACTGAGATGAAGTCTGACTCAGAGCAATACTGTAGAAAGAACATAAGTTCCTAACTAAAGTAGGGTTAGTGTGCTTCAGCACAAGCTACCATCTTGTAGATAGGTAGTTTTTCTGTGACACTCTTGGATAATGTATGCCCACAGGGGCCACTTTCAATATGTTGTGTGTGCGTGCATGCGTGCGTGCATGATTGACCAGCCCTAACTAAAAAAACATACCTGGAAAAAACTGGCTTTGGTGCAATATAAATGCAACTGGATTGAACTGAATGATATATTCAGGCGGGGAGAGAAGGGAGGGGTTGTCTGATGTTGGTATGCAAGGAAAGCGCAGTTTAAACCTTCTGGAGGAAAGAACGGATGTAGCCACGTGCAGAAAGCTGAATAAATAGATAAATATAGAGGATATCTGTTGCTGAAATACTGAAAAACTGCATAGAGCCTTGCTTAGCAGTACATGCTTTTTTATTTTTCTCTTTTTGCTCATGTAGTCGTGCGCAGTTAAAGCAGCAGTCTGCCGAATCGATGCCTTGCTGCTACTCGCATTCATCTCTCTTACACAGTGTGCTGCAGCATGCCTGAGCATGTTCGTGTACTAGAAAAGGTTGGTATAGCTGTGTGTGTGTATATGTGTGTATGTATGTGTGTGTGTATTATATATATATATATATATATATATATATATATATATATACATACACACACACATTTATATACACACACATGTATATATGTGTATATATATATATATATATATATATATATATATATATATATATATATATATATATATTTTACATGTATATATACACACATACATCAATGTGTGTTTGTATATGTGTATATATATATATATATATATATACACACATTCATACAACGTGTGTGTGTGTGTATAGGCTGCTGCTGCCGGCATAGTGGAGTGGTACCATTCTAGCGGCCTAGCTGGCTGAACGCAGGATGACCCATCTCCCCAGGGGCTTCAAATCACCACATCATCATCAGTCGCTCCTCAGAGTGGAGCAGATGAGATTTCATTCCCATCAAGAACCAAGGCTGCTTTACTAACTGGATAGTCTTCCCTCATAAATCAGTAGGAATCCGCTCTTCCCATGGAAGTAATTTATTTTATTAGCTCAGCTGCTTGGGGAGTTTATTAAAAAATATATATATATTTTTTACCTTAACTTGACACCCGGCTTTCAACAACAACCTGAGGTTTGACATCTTTTTCTGACATCATAGGACATTTATCCTTTGATCAAATTGTATAAAATAACACCACACTCCCAGCTCATTCAGTTTGATTTATTGCACTCTTTGTTTTTGAGTGACCATGGGTAATATGTGGCTGTAAATTTTACAGGTGCTGATATGCTCTGACCATGAGTGGCATAGGAGACAACTCATTGGAGCCGCTGTGCTCTGACCGCAAACGTAAACTGTCCACCTGCGACACACCGGGCATTGGGTGAGTGCTGTAATGCTTTCATGTAATCAATAAACACAAGGTCTGCCTCTGCATCAGGTATTAATGTGTTTGTGCTGTTTTGAAACTATCTGAAGTAACAGAACAGTGTACTGTGCATACTGAGGAGTAAGGTTGTCTTGGCAACATGTCTAATCCCCATGGCGCCCTGGCAGGTGTGACAAGCGCCGACGGGAGCAGGAAACCAAGTACATCGAGGAGCTGGCTGAGCTCATCTCTGCTAACCTCTCTAACATTGATAGCTTCAACGTGAAGCCTGACAAATGTGCAATCCTCAAGGAGACTGTGCGGCAGATCAGACAAATCAAAGAGCAAGGTACACGCCTGGTGCATTAAACGGCTGCACATGACACTTCTTGAGCACACTATATACCATTTATTTGTATTTGAGGAATTAGTGAATGTAGTTTGGCAACATCAAGTGCCCTTCTGCAGCGCAGATGATGCTGGTGATGAAGTGGTATATTTGGTTCACGGCCAGGTCTCAGATCGACAGCCAGTTTGGCCATGTCATTGAGGGTAAATGAACACCAGTAATTGAGACCAATTCTCACTTGTCATGGCTCAAGGCTGTCATTGACCCAATGGATCTATTAGTGCCAAAACTTTCTTCCCTTTGGGGACTAATTATATTAAAAAAACAGGCATTGTTGGCCCTAATCTTATCTCTCAGCCATTTTTGTATAGGATTTACCTTGATTGAATGCAAACAGACCATTTTCCTCACATGATTACGATGATATATTTGAGTTTGGAAGAGCAAGAGATCACAGCTGGCTTTTGCTGGCCCCTGCATCATTGAACCACCAGATTTCCGTAGATGAATGGAAGGAAATTAAAGGGCGTTTTTTAAATGTCAACACATCTTCTCCTCTTGTTTACACATCCTTTCTTTTATTGCACTGGGCCTTTCCGATCGGTGACAATCGTCTCTGTAGGTGTAGACTAGCATAACAAGTTATACTACTACTAGACATCCATAAAAAGACCTTCATTCCAAAGATACTCTATTTTATGTCTTACTTAGTACTCTAGAGATAGCCATGCTATATTGAGGGCTGTATAACAAAGTCTCAGACATATGCTGAATTCTAAAATAGAAAGGCATTTCAAACCTGCATATTAGACTTGTGCTGCCACCTGCTGATTTGGAAAATTCATTACATGCTATTGTGGTAAAGTCAGAGTTTGCGGCATTTGAAGAAAAAAAAACCTAAACTAAACATTATTTTTGTATATGTAGTTCAAATGTAACTCTATTTCTTTCAAATAAATGTCTGGCAGAGGTGAGGTTTGTTTACAATTCTGTACAATATGATCTCAGGTAAAAACTCTTGCAATGCTGATGATGTTCAGAAGGCAGATGTGTCCTCTACTGGACAGGGGGTTATTGACAAGGACCACCTGGGGCCACTGCTTCTACAGGTTCGGATGTAGTTTCTTACCTGGGCCAAAAAGCCAACAAAGTCTGTCATGCGGTGCTCATTGCTGTCATGGCTTGCAGTTGTCAAATATGTCCAACTTTTTTCCTCCCTCTTTTTTAGGCTCTGGATGGGTTTTTGTTTGTTGTCAACCGAGAGGGCAGCATTGTGTTTGTGTCAGATAATGTGACACAATACCTGCAGTACAAACAAGAGGAGCTGATCAACACCAGTGTGTACAACATCATCCACGATGACGACAGGGAGGAGTTTCACAAAAATTTACCTAAATCAACTGGTGAGACACATGATACACAAACATGATTATGGATAAATAAAGACTTTGACATCTTACAATTGCGGAACGCAGGCACCAAATGTCGGTGTAGTGTCTTAGCAATGACTTTCTTTTGTATTGCTTGTAGTACCAAACGGGGCATCATGGGCTGGAGAGGCACCCAGACAAAAGAGCCACACATTTAACTGCCGCATGTTGGTAAACTTGGGCCATGGTTTGTCAGAAGAGAGGTCCGGTGGTCAGCGCTATGAGACAATGCAGTGTTTCGCTCTCACTCAGCCCAGGGCCATGATGGAGGAGGGGGAAGGTATTCATCTCAACTGTTTTCCTGCACAGTATATAAATGATATATATATATGTATGTATGTATGTACTGTATGTATGTATGTACCGGTATGTATGTATGTATATATATGTGTGTGTGTGTCAAGAGCTGCACACATACTCTCCACTGTTCTTTTTAAAGAAAGAAAAGATGACCTGCAGAGTGAATTACTCTCATGATGCTGTTGAGTGTCATGATATTAAAATATATATATATATATATATATATATATGTATATATATATATATATATATATATATATATACACTGTGTGTGTGTGTGTGTGATTTTAAGAATTGAATATGCAGTTTAACATTTCTATTATATCCCATTTCAGACCTACAGTCATGTATGATCTGTGTGGCTCGCCGCATCACAGCGGTAGAGAGGACGGAGCGCTTTAGCACTCGCCATGAACTGTCTGGTAAGCTTTTATCTGAGTCATGCTGTGTATAAATAAAATGTTGTAATGAAATTGATTATATGTGACATTTGAAGCTATTTCATTGCGTCTGCTGTACAGATTTTTTGTGCAAAGAGCACACCAGTTGCAGTTTTGTTTGGATCACATTTATTGATAGTGTGTTTTGTAAAGGTTCATAGAACTAAAGAACAAAGGCCTTTTTTATTTGATTTTAATATGAACAGTAGGTGTCAATAGTGAACAAATGGTGACCAATTGGTGTGGTTACTGCCAGGAAAAATGTATCTGGTCACTGAGGACTAAATGGATAAACATAATGTACCAATAAAATATCTCATATCACTTATTGGTGGGAGGTAGAGACAAAAGAGTGTACTTTGTTAAGCTGGAAGACTTTTATATTTTTGACTTGACTACTAAAAGTTAACCATACATTTAGTTTTGTGGTAGTAGTTTGTTGTAGCATACAATTGTGCCGTATTGTAGGGAGAGAGGAAGTGTTAGAAACTGCTCTTGGTATGAGGAAATGCAGTTGCGCGGTAATGCAAGCACATGAATAAACATACAGTGCTTTAAAAACTTGTATTTCTATACCATTCATTACATGGTGCAGGTAGCCATAAACTCATGGCTGGTTAAAAAGACATCAAATTATTTGGTGAACTGTTACGGTACAAATGTTTTTCATACACTGTCATTTAGACAGCAACAATTGGAAGATGACCAGTGTGATACAATGTGGTCATCTCTGACCACACATTTGTTATTCTGTATATTTTCACAGTAAAATCACTTGTAGAATCCCGCTCTTATTCCTGTTTCATATACTTATTGCATTTCAGTAACCACTTTTACTTCACCCTAAAGTTCCATCCCTTTACTGTAGGTAAACTAATTGAAATTGAGCAGCAGAGCACTCTTCACACCACAATGCGTCCTGGTTGGGAGGACTTGGTGAGGCGCTGCATGCAGATGTTTCTCAATCGAAGCGAAGGACAACCATGGTCTTACAAACGCCACTATCAAGATGGTTTGTATTTCTGAGTATGGCATTCTAACTGCAATACTTGTGGAAATGGCACTGTCTGATGGTACCTTATATTATATGTTGCCTGAATGTTACAAACCAACACATGCCAAGCATTACCATCAGACCAATCTGTTTGAACGGGGTCTGGAGTCACTTCTGTTTACTTCTGTCTTGTAAGGATGGGTACCGAAACTTGATTTTATAATGGGACCAGTTTTAACCAGATGGATAAAAATAAAATTAGCTATTGGTGTCCTAATTTCAGTGCTTAATTACCGGTAATGCAGACTCGGCAACCTGCAACAGGCGCCTGAAAGTGATAAATTGCAATTAACGTATGTAGCATCTTGATGAAAGCAGTTATTCTTTTTAGACTTTAACACACCAACAGCAGTCCTCAAAAAAACGCACACACATATCACCGTAACACTCTTCACACCGGCAACACATATTTCCTCATTATACATGAACCTCAACATTACAACACAAGCAATTTTTTTGCACAGTCTTTGTTCTGTATTGATGCTGTTACGCTGTGAAAATTAAACGGAAAAAAAAATGTAGATTGTATTTATTATTGTTGAATTTATTACTTAATTTTATTGATATTTAAGTTAAAATATATACAATTATTATCTTCAACTCACATGTTACAAAATTCTGTGACATATTGTCACACGATTACATTTTCTAATCAAAACTGTCATGCTTGCATTTTTTTTATTAATCACACTAAATTAGTTGCGTGCATTTTTTAGATTAGCTTTAAAAAATATCTTAATATTTTGACAATAATGCAATTTCATTATCAGAATGTCATATTGGAAACATTTTTTAAATATTCTACTTCAATGCACGTAACCTGCTTGTTCAAAACTCGATAACAGTTTTAGCCGAAGCTCCATCTGGGTGTATTTTATTTGAATTATTCCCACTTATCTTTGCAATGACGTATGCATTTACATGATCACTGACTGTAAACCATTTGCGGTTAAGGTAAAAGAGCATGAGCGGTCAAAATACTATGTGCGATTGATCTGTGTTTATTCATGATTAATGCGATGATATTTTGTGATTAATCGCAAAAGTTAACACGTTAAGTTTGACAGCCCTAGTAAAAATACAAAGGGTTTTAAACAGATTTTCAGTTTTATAGTAGCAGTTTGGGCACCATTTAAACACTAGTATGAATTTAGCACTTGTATTGATTATAATGGAAAGGATACCCATCCCCACTGTCTAGACAGGATGAACTATGAGGGCACCAACCTAAATGTATGCTTATTACAAATGACCTCACTGGATCACAGTTTGTCTAATTTAAAAATACATTTTGTTATGTAATTTTCTTGAATCAACTTTTCTTTTCTCTGCTCAACAGCTATCCATAATGGTCACGCAGAGACGCCACTGTACCGATTCTCACTCTCTGACGGCACCCCTGTAACAGCCCAGACCAGGAGTGACCTCTGCAGAAATCCCAACACCAATGAACCACACTCATTTTTATCAACACATTTGCTTCAGAGGTGAGAATCATGCCTTCCTTTTCATATTAAAGTATTCTGCGCCATTGCCTCACCATATTTTGAATGTATATCTTTTAGGGAGCAGAATGGCTATCGTGGAAACCAAGTAGGAGGCATGAGGGCTCAAGCCATGGGTGTGAACAACCCCAACCAACAAATGAACGTAGGCTATGGAATGACTGACCAGGGCAACTTTGCCCAAAGAGGAGTGCCTCCTTACACTGGTGGAAACCGCATGCATCAAATTAATCCCATGCATCAGATGAACAACATGGGTCCAATGAATTCCATGCATCCTATGAACTCGTTGAACCAAATGGGGCAGATGAATCAGATGGGACACCATGCCATGCATCAGCATCAGCATCAGCATCAGCACCAACATCAACATCAACAGATCGCTCAGTTCCATGGAGGTGGGCCTGGAGGTGGAGGATATGGGATGGGAATGACCAGTCCCCCACAGGCCAGTCCAGGGATTAATGCGTCCCCACACAACGTCATGGGGTCACCCAGAGTCCGAGGAAGTCCCAAGATGGGTGCCAGCCCCTTCTCTCCTGGAGGTACGAACCATGTTTATCTCGGATCAAACTAAATCTTAAATTATTATATTTTCTTGTTCAACCATCCTCACGTGTTCTCTTTGTGGCATCATTTTTAGGCTTGAACTCTCCCATAAGCTCCAGCCACCCGTGTAACTCGGGAAGTGGGACCACAACGTACTCCAGCAGCTCACTGAATGCTCTCCAAGCCATTAGTGAGGGTGTGGGCAATCCCTTGCCCTCCCCTCTTACCTCTCCTACCACACACAAGCCTGACAGTTCACCAAGTATCAATTCCACCAACCAGGCAGCAGGTGGTCCATGCAAGCCCAGCATCCCATCTCACTGTGACTCTAAGAGTCCGGGCAGCTCTTTGGGGCCAACAGTGGACCAGCAGCACCCCCACACCCCCACCAGCGAGTGCCCTCCAGACAAACCAGACAGTCATGCCAGCAGAGAGGCAGGACCAAACATGGGAGAATTAAATCGACGGATACATGACAAAAGCCACAAGAAGCTTTTGCAGCTCCTTACTTCCCCAACAGATGAGCTGGCGCCACCTAATCACCCACCAAGCTCCACGCCCGATGGCAAAGAAGGAACAACTGGTGTCACCAGCCCTTCCTCCTCAACAGGTGTGTCTTCCTCTACGGGGGGAGGTCATGGTGCAGTGTCCTCCTCCGGCAGTGCGGGGCATTTTACAAGTCAGTCACTCCAGGAGAAGCACAAGATTCTCCACAAGCTCCTAAAAAATGGTAACACTCCGGATGAGGTGGCTCGTATCACAGCTGAGGCCACTGGAAAGAGTAGCTTAGATTCAGGCGTGTCAGAGGCTGGATCGGCATCTGTCGGAGGAGTTAGAGGATCGGAATCAAAGCAGGAGCAGCAGAGTCCTAAGAAGGAGAAACCCCACGCACTCCTTCACTACCTCCTTAATAAGGACGACACAAAAGAGGGTGTCGATATCAAGCCAAAGCTGGAAGAGCTAGAGGGGAGAGGAACTCAAGGGGCAGGAGTCACCAGCTCGGAGTCCCACGCCATAGATAGCAAAGTCAAGCTTGAGCCATCTGATGAGGTAAAAGCTTGACCCAAAATTACCTTTCTCTGCTTCATCATTATTTTTGACCAGAAACCTGTTTTGTCATTATTTCCATCTTAAATGACCCAGGCAGAGACCTTGGAGACCATCTTGGGAACTAGGAACGTTTCAGGATTCTACCCAGAGCCCGATTCCAGATCAGGAAAAGAAGGAAACAAACTGGGAAATATACCAGAGAGTTTACTTGGTAAGCAGGCAGATTATATCTGGGCTCCTCAATAAATCAGTTTTCATTAGGGGTGTGGGAAAAAATCGATTCGAATTCGAATCGCGATTCTCACGTTGTGCGATTCAGAATCGATTCTCATTTTTAAAAATATCAATCCAACAAAACAATACACAGCAATACCATAACAATGCAATCCAATTCCAAAACCAAACCTGACCCAGCAACACTCAGAACAGCAATAAACAGAGCAATTGAGAGGAGACACAAATACAACACAGAACAAACCAAAAGTAGTGAAACAAAAATTAATATTATCAACAACGGTATCAATATTAGTTACAATTTCAACATAGCAGTGATTAAAAATCCCTCATTGACATTATCATTAGACATTTATAAAAAATGAAAAAAAAGAACAATAGTGTCACAGTGGCTTACACTTGCATCGCATCTCATAAGCTTGACAACACACTGTGTCCAATATTTTCACAAAGATAAAATAAGTCATATTTTTGGTTCATTTAATAGTTAAAACAAATTTACATTATTGCAATCAGTTGATAAAACATTGTCCTTTACAATTAAAAAGGCTTTTTACAAAAATATACTACTCTGCTTGCATGTCAGCAAACTGGGGTAGATCCTGCTGAAATCCTATGTATTGAATGAATAGAGAATCATTTTGAATTGGGAAAAAATAGTTTTTGAATCGAGAATCGCGTTGAATTGAAAAAAAAAAAATCGATTTTGAATCGAATCGTGACCCCAAGAATCGATATTGAATCGAATCGTGGGACACCCAAAGATTCACAGCCCTTGTTTCCATTCAGCCTACCAATCATCACCCAAATAATGAAACCATACAGAAAACTGCTCTTTAATGGAAGAAATGGCTGGATAGCTAAACAGGTAATGACGCTTCTGCTAAGAAAAAGGGGAGCAGCGAGCAGTGAATCACACTTAAAGATTGATTAATGATAATGTATACCACATTTGTTTATGCAAAATACTATTTTTATTTGTATTGTATTTTTTTAATTTTACTTTTATTTTTTAACAATTCTGGTTCATACAGTGAGGAACCCTAAATTAGATGCAGCAAATGTTATCTTTTTTACTTTAAACATTTTTGGTTCATGGTTTCCAGCAATGAATATAGTTTTTGGACTGTTATGTAAGCTAACTTTTTTATTTTGTGTGTTTCAGATGGAGAAAAATGTGCGATGGCTTCAGGTCATCAAGGGATGTATAAAAGAACCATGTCCATGGATGCTAAGCCGATGATTGGAGAAGGTGGAGTTGGATGCGGCTTGGCTGTGAGAAGAAACGTCCCTTGTCCCACACTCATAAAACAAGAGAACATGGATGCTCCAATCCGACCTGGGGGTGTTCCCAATAGCTTTCCCGGAGCCGCAGGAGTGTGCCCGCCACGAGTGTGCCCGCCAACAAGTAAATAAAAAATTAAAAAAAAACTTTAAACTAGCCTAACAAACATACCTGTAGGCTAAGCTTCATTGTCCATGACTGTCTTGTGTTGATCAGGAGGCATGGGGAGAGGGATGGGAATGCCACAGCGCCCTCCAATGGCAGGGCCAGGGGATTGGGGAATGCAAAGATCAAACACAGGCCCTTTGACTGGACCAGGTCACTTAGGTATGGGCCGCTCTGGCCCAATGGGCGGACCCATGATCAACCGCTCCAACAGTGTACCTGCAAATACAAGGTCTATCCTGCAGCAACAACTTATGGATATGGGTAAGTCGCCTGTCTTTGTGGTGTACCATCACAAGGTACTAAAATTTCAGTCTATAAGGGTATATTTGCCCGAGTATGTGAGCGTGAATGCGGTTTATCTGTGTTGGCCCCGGGATGAGGTGGAAATTTGTCCCAAGTATACACTGCCTTCCGCCCAAGTGAAGCTGGGATTGGCTCCAGCCTCCCGCGACCTCAAAAGGGGCAAGCGGCAGATAACGCGTGGATGGATAAGTAGATACACTGTAGTCTTAGTATCTTGTAACAAATAATTGATTAATTTAATTTGAAAAAACATTTGGTTTATATTCTTTTGCTTTGGTTAACCATTTTAATTTTTTATCAAATCTGGACTGCAGGAAGGATCCGGAACTTTAAATACACATACATAGTTTCCGCATGGCCGGTGTAATAAAGAGCGGTGATCTGTGTGGCGGAAAAAGCAGAGAGAACTTAAAATGTTTTTGGTTTTTTAAATTAAAGCGCATATATTAGAAGTGCAATTTCAATGTTAATGATGTGCATTTAGAGTAAAAAAATATTAGGCTTATGGGGAGGGGGAAAAAAAGGTTTATTTCAACAATTTTCCTTAAAATACGCATTAAGGATATGAAGTGTGTTTTAAGTGTGTTAAAGTTACTTGATTAATTGAACAAACTAATTGATTACTAATATAATTGCTAGCTGCAGCCCTACATATGAGTAAATGTGTACGGTATATGTTGTCAAAGTGAAGAAGAAGTTCAGACGGAAAATTCTTCATGAATACAAAGTTGTCCCTCGCCACATTGTGCTTCAATGTTTGTGGCTTCATTCGATTGCAGATTTTTTTAAATATATTGTGTGTATATTTTCTTTTAGCATCAATTAATTATTTCCAAGCATAAACATGGCTAAATTAACAAAATATATGAATGAATACAACTAGATTAGAGAGCATGGCTCCTAAACTCAGTACAGTATTAGTTTCTATTATTATGGTGATTATGTGGGTTTTATTTAATGTCGAGAGGGCTCTCTTAATGTGAAAAATGTAATCAAAAGGTTAAAAAATAGTTTTTATGCTCTATAAATATATATTACATTTATAATGATTAATTGATACTTTGTGGAAATTAATTTACCACCATTTGTGTTGTATTATTTCTTGTAAATAATTTGAACTATGTGAAGCATATGTTGATGTTCCATCCTCTTCCCCCTTTGTAGGTAGTAATGATGGCAATATGGCCTTGAGCCCATTTAGTGGACACGCCCCCACACCACACTCCCCTTCTTGGCGAGAGTCTGCCATTGGGATGGACAGACCCCAGAGTAACACTAACAGGTAAATCCAAGTCTTTTACTGTTGACATTATAACTCAAGGGATCAAATAAAGTATCATCACATACACAATGCTGTAGTACAAATGGCTCAATATATCATGTTGTCTTTTGTGACAGGGAACAGTTTGGCAACCCCTTAGATGACCTCCTAGCTGCTCGCAGCGAGGGCCCGAGTGATGAGCGAGTGCTTCTGGATCAGCTGGACTCTCTGCTCAACACTGCTGACATCATTGCGCTGCAGGAAATAGACCGAGCGCTCGGCATACCTGAAATAGTAGGCCAGGTATGGGATGTGTCAGCCATTATTTTGAATCGCAAAGTTGAATAATCAAGATGTCTACGTAGCGCACAAAGTGATCAATTAGCTTCTCGAGGATACATACATGCGCTCCTTGGAACCGACAGCAACTTTTTTACCATTCAGACTCAGATCCATTGTTTAATCCATGTGTTTTCTTCGTACTGTAGAGCCAAGGACCTGATGGCCAGGATCAAGGACCATCTCAGTGCGGCCCATCAGAGACTTTTTCACGTCCGGACTCGACCATTGGCATTGAGCAAAAGCCCATGTATGGCCAAGGGTACCCTGGACCCCCCGGACCACCCTCGATGGGCATGCAGCATGGTTACGGTAGCAACACGCTACCGGGTCAATCTCCTGCAGGATTCAACCCCATGATGGGTCAGATGGGCCAGACTGGAGCATTCCCAGGCATTGGAGGTATGGGAAATCCCCGCGCAAACATGATGAGGCCTCGCATGATGACTGCCACCAAGCCTCTCAGACTGCAGCTTCAGCAAAGACTACAAGGACAACAGGTGCGTTATAGATCCCACTTTTTACCACACTGACACCGTTGTCTAAATTACATAATTGGAAATGACGCATTTGCATGTAATTCTTTTAGACACTGTGGTAGAGACAAAAAATTTGTGAAGTGAAAATAAAAACAAATATGTTTCAGAAATGCAAAAAAACATTTATTTAGCTTGTTTTTGTCGTTGGGGACGCAGGGTCCACAGAACGGCCCGCTAAGGAGAGAAATGCCGGATTTCATGTTAGCCTCCAAAAGTGACCAATAAGACCAAAAATAGTTGGTACATATATTACCGGTTGCTTTTTGAAAAAGAGAATCGAAATACACGCTGAATTTAGTGAAAAAGTCACTACGTTTGCAACACTGATCCCTCCTGCTGCCTTTTCCTATTCTCTGGCAGACCAGGGGCCTCGTGCATACGCACAAAAATGTAGCATGTGCCCTTTTTCACATACACTAAGGTGGTCCTTCGGGCTTTGCCACATTTGATTTCATCAGTGTAAAAGATCAAGGCAAAGACACAACTTTATCTTTTTTACAAATGCATTTAATGCTTCAAATTAGGGCTGGGCGATATGGCCTTTTTTTAATATCGTGATATTTTAAGGCCATATCGCGATACACGATATATATCTCGATATTCTGCCTTAGCCTTGAATGAACACTTGATGCATATAATCACAGCAGTATGATGATTCTATGTGTCTACATTAAAACATTATTCTTCATACTGCATTATTATATGCTACTTTAAAACTTTCATGCAGAGAAGGAAATCACAACTAAAAAAATCTAACATTTTTTCATATGGTGTTGATCCGGAAATGTTTGCCTCGGCAATTTAATGGTGTGGGCGTGTGGCACCGAACAGAGATGTTAACATGCGAAGTAAGCACTGTTCATTCTCTAGCAGGTGACTTTTCAAATGATGCTACATATTAGCAGTAATGCTACTTTTTATAGCAACGCTTTCGCCCCACACTTGACAAATTACGGTTGTCTGTTCGACATATTCCCACTTGAAGCCAAACCACCGCCAGACAATGGACCCCCTGCTGTTTTTGGGGGAATTAATTATACCTTCATTTGTTACCAGATTTGCACCTTCTTTCTCTCGTATTACCGTTAGCATCACAGCTAACGTTAGCCATGCTGCTACCTCTCTGCTCAAGGAGGGCTTATACGTATGTGACGTATGACGTGACAGTATGTGACGTGTGTAGAAGCTGCGCTTGCTGTCTGTGAGAAGAAGAGACAAGAAAGAGCGAGGAGAGCCTGTAGTGTAATGCCCGCAGCTAAAAGCAACTGCGTGAGAACGCATACTCGAATATCACGATATAGTCATTTTCTATATCGCACAGAGACAAACCCGCGATATATCGTGCATATCGATATATTGCCCAGCCCTACTTCAAATTCATTCATATTTTTGAGGATGCTATTTATTGTTAGATTATCTAGTCAATCATTTTGCCACCGATTGCTGTGACAATGTGTTCTTCTGACTCCAGCACAGCTTGGCCTCTCAGGCGGACAGCAGCAGCAGCCGATGGTTGCGGCACATTAATGGCACCGGAGACGGTGGAGGAATGAGCCAACTTTGTTAGTTCTTCTGTGTTGTGATTATAAATTAAATAATCGAACAAGAGTCAAAAGTATTTTTTATAATTTTTAAAATGTTGACATGTAGGGCTGGGCGATATATCGATATGCGCGATATATCACCGGTTTGTCTCTGTGCGATATAGAAAATGACTATATCGTGATATTCGAGTATGCGTTCTCACGCAGTTGCTTTTAGCTGCGGGCATTACACTACAGGCTCTTCCTACTCTTTCCTGTCTCTCCTTCTCACAGACAGCAAGCGCAGCTTCTACATACATCACATACTGTCACGTCATACGTCACATACGTATACGCCCTCTCCCAGCAGAGAGGTAGCAGCATGACTAACGTTAGCTGTGATGCTAGCGGTAATACGAGCGAAAGAAGGTGCAAATCTGGTAACAAATGAAGGAAGAATTAATTCCCCCAACAGCAGGGGGTCCATCGTCTGGCGGTGGTTTGGCTTCAAGTGGGAATATGTCGAACAGACAACCGTAATTTGTCAAGTGTGGAGCAAAAGCGTTGCTATAAAAAGTAGCATTACTACTAATATGTAGCATCATTTGAAAAGTCCCCTGCTAGTGAATGAAGAGTGCTCACTCCAATCCAATGCACTTTATTTATATAGCACATTTAAACAACAAAAATGTTTCCAAAGTGCTGCACAACAATATTAAAAACAATATTTACGTACTCCGCACGTCAACATCTCCGTTCGGTGCCACACGTCCACACCATCAAAATGCCAAAGCAAACATTTCCAGATCAACACCGTATGAAAAAAATAGTGATTTTTGTTGTTGTTGTGATTTCCCTCTCTGCATGAAAGTTTAAAAGTAGCATATATTAATGCAGTATGAAGAAGAATGTTTTAATGTAGACACATACAATCATCATACTGCTGTGATTATATGCATCAAGTGTTCATTCAAGGCTAAGGCAAAATATCGAGATTATATCGTGTATCACGATATGGCCTTAAAATATCGCGATATTATAAAAAGGCCATATCGCCCAGCCCTACTGAGATGTTTAAATTTAAAACATTTTAAACTAAATATTACATAATTTTCAACATGAAACTAATCTGCCTGTGAGGAGGCTACTGTATGACCACATTTTCCCGTGAATTACACAAATTATATTCATCTTGGGGGTAATCAGAGTCACCAATATGTGTGCTCTTACCTTTTCTAAAGTTTTACGTATCATTGCAGCGACTATCTTTTCAAACAGGGAGAGCACTACTCTATGGTTCCCTCGCCTTTTTGGCCATCCACATCCATTTTCTTCTTGACTTTCTTTCTAATGTAGTACCACTTAATACTTATTCATTCCTTTTTGCGGTTCTCTGACTCCGCAGCATTCACAGGCTCACACACTTTATCCCACTCAACCCTCTTTCGTTCGCTGGAAACGCCAAAAAGAAACCCCTCCTACTGCTTGCAGTGAATTCCGATTGGGCAGAGAGACGGGGATCTCAGGCACATGGCTAATTTCAATATGATTTGCGTATTTAAACGGGCAAAAGCAAACACGTTCGTTTAATTCCACGTTATGTGGGATGTAAAAAAGAAAAAAATAAGTGCTTGGATTAGTGCATGTACACACTTTAATACATCTGAAACGTTTTTGGATTTGATTGTACACCAATTTTTAGTAGTAAATCTACCAACTCTCAAAGAGTAGCTGCACTCTTTTTGGAATTCACAACCCTCAAGTAAGACAAGAACACATGTTTTTCTTTTTTATGCATTCTGAGTTAATAAATTAGCAGAGGTGGGACCAAGTCATTGTTTTGCAAGTCACAAGTAAGTCTCAAGTCTTTGCCCTCAAGTCCGAGTCAAGTCCCGAGTCAAGACAGGCAAGCCCCGAGTCAAGTCCAAAGTCAAGACTGGAAAGTCTCAAGTCAAGTCCTAAGTCCTGCATTTTGAGTTTCGAGTCCTTTCAAGTCCTTTTAACCACAGACTAATATATTAACACAGATTGTGTATGCTTTTCAAACGCTGTATTTATTTATTAAAACAAGTGCATTTTAAATTGCAGGAAAGAAAATTGTGCTGACATTGCACTTTATAATAGCACTATTAACCAGTCATTTTAAACATTAACTCATTCCTTTACAGAACAAACACATTGAAAAATAAAGTGCAAATGTACTTATTTGTACAAAAATGTTAACATTGAAAAAACATGACATATACGTGAACATAACAAAAAAGTTGTACTTTTTATATGTCAGGGCCCTATGCTGCATTGCATTTGCAAAAGACCAAATTAGCCAAGAGTCTGTCAGTCATTTGTGCACGATGGGGGCGTAGTATGATGCCACCATGGCTGAAAACTCGCTCCACTGGAGCACTGAAGGCAGGCACTGCCAAGACTCTCATGGCCACTCGGAACAGTGAAGGAAGAGTCTTCATGTTCAATGCCCAGAACAAAAGGGGGAGAGAGTTGTTTTGGGTTGGTGCACTACTTGTAAGTGTATCTTGTGTTTTTTATGTTGATTTAATTAAAAAAAAAAAAAATTAAAAAAAAAGTATTTCTTGTGCGGCCCGATACCAATCGATCCACGGACCAGTACCGGGCCGCGGCCCGGTGGTTGGGGACCACTGAGGTAAACAACCAACAGTATGTCAGAAAGCTAGCTAAAACGGTACACATATTCATAATATAGTATACATTTTAACTGACCTTTATTTTACTATTTTTGTCTTTTTTTAGGTGGCTAAAATACGCGGTGCTGCTGACCGCCGTCTAACGTTACGTGTGATATATTGACTAACGTAACCCTGCTTAAAAAAAATCACTGCACAAAAAGTATGAATAAGGTAGTGAACTGCAACAGATTCCCGTGTTTGCAATAACGTTATAACGTTAGCAGTGAGTTTACAGCCTCACTGATTTAACTACACAGCAAATAAAAGTCACGTTACTTAGCCAATAAACGTTATCTTACATTCAAAACATACCGTTCTTTGTGCAACTTCAAATGCCGGACGAAGTTGGAAGTTGTTGCCTCTCCATCAGTATTTTTCGAACCGCATGTGTTGCATACTGCAAACCGTTTTGTGTTGACCACCTCGTAATTTTTATACCCAAACAAAATTATTTTAGGTATCATTTTTTGTTCACTGGCGTGTGGTTTGGACATGTCTTCTTCGTTGGTTGTCCTGCAATTTGATTGGATGAATGCTGTGTGATGAAAACAAAGTAGATCTAATTTGATTGGCTGTTGTACTGAGACCACACCAGCTGACACACGCAACGCTGATAGACAAGTACACAATGAAAAATACGGAGCGCTCCCGAATAACTTTTTCATCTTTGGGTTTTGGGGAAAGTAGCAAGTCATGTCAAGTCATGTCAATTCAAAAGGCTCAAGTCCAAGTGAAGTCACAAGTCATTGATGTTAAAGTCTAATTCGGGTTGCAAGTCTTTTTACATTTTGTCAAGTCGAGTCTAAAGTCATCAAATTCATGACTCGAGTCTGACTCGAGTCCAAGTCATGTGACTCGAGTCCACACCTCTGTAAATTAGCCAAGTAAGGGGTGGCTAACAATGCAGCTAATGGGAGTACACTATTCTGTACATGAAGCCCTCTAAAAAGCATTAAAAAAACTGCCAGCAATACTTCATTTACAACTTGAAACCTGAATATCAACCAAGTATTGACAATATTGTTATTCTAAGCACTACTGTTAACAAACTACTAAAAGCTACGCCGGGATCACAGAGCGGTAACTAGCTTATGCTGCTATATTGACATATTGAGCCAGTGAGCTGCTGCATCGCCTCTGAGCTGGTGAAAGTTAATTCTAGATCATAAATCATGCCTCTCGCCTGGATTATAGAAGGGTGTGGCTATAAACCGAAAAGGTGGTCAAGTTTGACATTCATATGGCGAGAAAGACACAAAAATATGCTCATTTGCGCCCACGTTTTTTTTTTGCCCGCGGGAGGATTATGATTCATTCTTAATTTGAACTAGATGATATAAACATCCCATTAGTTGGCATCACAGTGAGAGCATACATTGTACAGTAAGTGATTGTCTTATTATGTTTGTAGTTTGTATACCCTGTTTAACACTTGTTTAACACTGCTACATGATGCTCAGTGGTTCACTAAAGCTTAATCTATGTAGCACACAGCTTCTAAAGCTTGTAGCTCATCCTCCTTATATAAAGGGTTGAAAATATAAGGTTCTGGATCATTTGTCCCAAAGTAGTCTTTGTTGTCTCTCACACGGTCTCCCAATAGCTGTAGTGGTGCTGTTGAAGGGAAAAGCGAACTTTGGGATGCCTCTATGAAATTAATATGCCGTCGTATGCTTAAAATGAGCAAAATATGTAAATATTACATGTTATTATTGTCCCTGTTACTGCATTACATATATATTGTACTTACAGTGTGTATATACAATGACGATGGAGCCTTTTAGATGTTTTTTAGAACGCTTTAGAGAATAGAGATATTCCCATTGACTACATTGTTAGCTGACTTTTGCTAGAGTTTATTTACAAATTAGAATGCATAAAAAAAGAAAAACGTATGTGTTCTTTTGTCACATAAGTATTGTGAATGATGGACAAAAAAAAATAAAAAGTGCAGTTCCCTTTTAAAACATGAGGCCCAAGGTGCATATGAGATGTTTTAGGACATTCTTTTTACTTTTAGGCATTGTAATGTCAAGCTAATGTCACAGTATTACAGTCCCACCATTATGTGTTTATGACTAAAACAAATCTATTTGTGGTGGTCCAAATGTATTCATGGTGGGCTGTCACAAATAAATGAATCTAAGTGAAACACTGGATCATCTTTAAAGTTAATGTTGTGGTTAAAAGAAGACTGTAAGAAGTAACACTCTTTATGAAGTACTATTTCTTTTTCTTAATTGATAGTTCATGAACCAGACCCGTCAAGGAATAAAGATGGAAAACACTCCTGGAGGAAACCCTGCCATGCGCCCCGGCATGCGCCCCGGCATGCAACCTGGCATGCAACCTGGCATGCAACCTGGCATGCAGCCTGGCATGCAGCCTGGCATGCAGCCGGGTCTCCAACCCGGCATGCAGCCTGGCATGCAGCCTGGCATGCAACATGGTCTGCAACCTGGGATGCAGTCCGGGATGAGTGGTCAGGTATGTCATCACAGGTTTTGCACCTTTTTGTACGAGCCAAGCAAGTAGCCTGACCTAATGAGTGTTTGTTTTTTTGGTAGCCGGGTTTCCTGAACGCTCAGATGATGGCCCAGCGCAGCAGGGAAATAATGACAATGCAGATGAGGAAGCAGCGGATGTTGATGCTGCAGCAACAACAGCAGCAGCAGCAGCAGCAGCAGCAACAGACGCAGCAGCAACAGGCACAGGGGGCAGCAGCAGGATTCAGTCCTCCTCCAAATGTGACTGCGCCGGGAGGTATGGAAGCTGCTATGGGAGGTTCGGCCATGAACAAGCCCGGATTCAACTACGGAGGTAACTATGGTGAGTCAAGAAAATAGAAACATGAGTTTGTTTGAACATGTTCTTATGAAAATATGATTAGTTAAAATAATCATCGCACAGGTGGCCGATCTTTACCGCAGCTGTGTCCCAGCGTTTACATGACCACGTATTGTACTCACATGAAAGATTCCTTCAAAAGGGATGCACGCTCAGGGAGACACTATAACATTTCCATATTCCCAGAGAGTGCAGGTTTTTTTTTAGGTGTTTGATGCATTAAAATTACGGGAGAAAGTGAAAGTTGCAATAAATTGTGATTTCCCCACTGTAATGATACTGGGAAATTTGCTGAAGAAAAGGTAATTAACAAATCTATACAAAAAAATGAGAAAAGCATTTGACACACATGGCACACACAAATGTGCAAACTTTTTTTGCAAAGAAAACTACAGTAATGTAGGCTTCATATGACGAAAAAAATAGAAAACGTTGACAGTTTAAAATTATTTATGTCGAAGACGAGTAAACAATATAAATCTTCTACAACATTACTACAGAATTGACTACTCTTAAGTATATGCAAGCTTCATTTCTAGTATTCTCCCTTGAAAAGATGCACTGTGGTTGAAGGGTGTACTCACTCTTTTGAGATACTGAAGTTATTTTCAATATGTTCTTTATTCATGAAGTGAAAATGTAGGTTTAGTGTCTTTTAATCCATATCTACACCAACATTGTGCTCCATCTGCTGGCATGTTTGTTACACATGTGACTTATTCACACACAGTCGTGTGAAACAAACACCAAAAGGCTGTCTTATTATTGCTATTATGCCTGATCTCCTCTGCCGTCCACAAGTTGCAGACATTCTTCATGAGAAATAAATGAGTGAATGAATGAAGGAATCTCGTTCAATGTAAACAAGGAAGTGAAGACATGGGGCAATGCAGGGAGACATTTGATTGGTTCGACATTTGTGTTGCGTTTGGTGCAACTGGGGCAAAATTGCGAGGCCGCGTATAATTTGCTGGGATTGTTTGAATGTGTGAACTGGCGCAATTGCGTCATCGCAAAATGTGAGGCACTGGAAGTTTGCTCATACTGCTGCATTAAAATAATAATTTGACACTGTTTTGTACTATTTTTGATGTGTCTAATGTATGTACTGCACTTTGGTCAACTGGGGTTGTTTTTAAATGTTCTATATAAATAATTCAACTGAACTAAACTAAAACTGGGAATAACTAAATGTATTTAACCTTGAAGATTATTTTTAAAATATATGCAATTAAATAAAGTATAAATACTTCATTTAATACTTTAATTATGGAATTGTTACTATAAAAGTATAGTTCTATTATCTATTGTTAAAATGTCGGATTGGGACTCGAAATCAGACCAAGTCTGAGGCCAAAAAAACATCCCTAATTAAGGCTAAATTTATTTACAGAACATTAGCAACTGAATGACTTCAGGGCTGTTCTTTCTTTGCATGTGCAGGAATGAACCAACAGGGGGAGCCGTCATTAATGGCGGCAGGTAGCAGCTCACCAGGAAACATGATGACATCGCGGATGGGCGGCACTGCTCAGAACAACATGATGTCAGGAATGCAAGGGAATCCACATGGAGCGCCCATGTATCCATCAGGAGACATGAAGGGCTGGCCGCCGGGTGCAATGCCTCGCAAAAGGTATGCAACCTCCAACGTCCTCCTGCAAGTATTTAGACATAATCTTACTGTCATGACATTTTCTTTACATGCACAAGAAAAGCGTCCTCATTTGTGCGATACATCTTTCTGTATCAGTGGGGTCTTAAAAGGTCTTAAATCCAACCATTTTAATTTAAGGCCTTAAAATGTCTCAAATTCTCCTGAAATCTCATACAAGGTTCTATGTACGATTTTGAAAGGTCTTTAAAATCTATGATACTTTTATTTAAACCATGCATAAAATTCATCAGTCTTGCTTTTATATGTTTCGATTTTAGAGGACACTATAACACAACTACAAAACGGAGCTAAAGTAGGCTACCTGCGCCATCGGGTCATAATTATTCGCGCACCACAAGCTAGTGTGCTGTGCGGATGCAGCGGTGTGTTACAGCTTAGCATAGGAGCGGAGAAAACTTAACGAAAGCCCACAGCAAAGCCAAATTACTTTCCTAAGATGTGTAATTGTAAGTTCAACAATTTGTGGCTCCAGAACAATCAATTTAATGCATGCTTGAAGCCGGTGGATGGAAACATATAAAGTAGAGATGTCCGATAATATCGGACTGCCGATATTATCGGCCGATAAATGCTTTAAAATGTAGTATCGGACATTATCGGTATCGGTTTCAAAATTATCGGTTTCGGTTTCAAAAAGTAAAATGTATGACTTTTTAAAACGCCGCTGTGTACACGGACGTAGGGAGAAGTACAGAGCGCCAATAAACCTTAAAAGGCATTGCCTTTGCGTGCCTGCCCAGTCACATAATATCTACAGCTTTTCACACACACAAGTGAATGCAAAGCATACTTGGTCAACAGCCATACAGGTCACACTGAGGGTGGCCGTATAAAAAACTTAAACACTGTTACAAATATGCACCACACTGTGAACCCACACCAAACAAGAATGACAAACACATTTCGGGAGAACATCCGCACCGTAACACAACATAAACACAACACAACAGAACAAATACCCAGAACCCCTTGCAGCACTAACTCTTCCAGGACGCTACAATATACACCCCTGCCCCTACCCCACCTCAACCCCAACCCTTCCCACCTCAACCTCCTCATGCTCTCTCAGGGAGAGCATGTCCCAAATTCCAAGCTGCTCTTTTGAGGCATGTTAAAAAAAATAATGCACTTTGTGACTTCAATAATAAATATGGCAGTGCCATGTTGGCATTTTTTTCCATAACTTGAGTTGATTTATTTAGGAAAACCTTGTTACATTGTTTAATGCATCCAGCGGGGCATCACAACAATATTAGGCATAATAATGTGTTAATTCCACGACTGTATATATCGGTATCGGTTGATATCGGAATAGGTAATTAAGAGTTGGACAATATCGGAATATCGGATATTGGCAAAAAATCCATTATCGGACATCGCTAATATGAAGTATTTAGGACCCGGATGTGGAGCCATTGAAGAGGGAAGCGTTCGTAAACATTGCGGGGAAAGTAAATGGAAGGATGATGTAAAAGTCAAAAATCCGGAATAAGTCTGTGTCAAAAACACTTGCACAACTATACAAGAATCCTAAGAAGTGTTTTGTGGGTAAAGTGCCGCCAATTGACGAAGGAGATCAATATGAGATATTTTCTAGTGAAATCGTACTAAAACATACAGTGCACTAATTTCTCTGTGGTAGTATTATACTCACAGCAGTAAAAATTATGAAAGAAACATTATTACATTCCAATAATTTCAGGTCAGCTTCTTATGCCTAATATTTTCTCTAAGTTTATACAGCAGCTGACATTGAAAGCTATAAAGGTTGTCTGTTTAGTGGTCTGGTTGGGTGAGGAAAGCAAGAAGATATGAGAATGTTATCTTGTCATGCTTAAATAAAAATGTTGTCCTTGTTTTCTAGCAATATGCTTTCAAAAAAGGCACAAAACCGGGTAAAAATGTATTCATTCACACTGGATACAAATTGATCTTAGTAAATTTGAATGTTATCTACATTATTCACATCCAAATTCTGTTTGAGGCTTGCAAACCATAATCGCCTTCTTTCTTTTTAGACAATCACTCTGTCTGCACTCTGTTTTTTACAACTTTGTGCAAATACAGTAGTACCGTATTTTCCGCACTATAAGGCGCACCGGATTATTAGCCGCACCTTCAATGAATTACATATTTCATAACTTTGTCCACCAATAAGCCGCCCCGGACTATAAGCCGCGCCTACGCTGCGCTAAAGGGAATGTCAAAAAAACAGTCAGATAGGTCAGTCAAACTTTAATAATATATTAAAAACCAGCGTTCTAACAACTCTGTTCACTCCCAAAATGTACGCAAATGTGCAATCACAAACATAGTAAAATTCAAAATAGTGCAGAGCAATAGCAACATAATGTTGCTCGAACGTTAATGTCACAACACACAAAATAAACATAGCGCTCACTTTCTGAAGTTATTCTTCATTCGTAAATCCTTCGTCTTCGGTGTCCGAAGTGAAAAGTTGGGCAAATTTACGATCCACTGGCAGATGTTGGCGTCGTCTGGCGCTGCCTCCTCGTCTTAGTGAAGGTGTGTTCGCCTTCTGTCTTCCATTGTTCCCACGCAGTTAGCAGTCTAGCTTCGAATGCCCTGTTGACACCAATATCTAGCGGCTGGAGGTCTTTTGTCAATCCACCCGGAATGACGGCGAGTATTGAATTAAGCGCGTAAGCGTGTCTCTCAATGTGCTGTTATGAGCTAGCAAATATAACAACTACACTACCCAGCATGTAACGATAGTTACGAGCATGCGCGGTAGCCCTGAGAAGTTCCCACGCAGTTAGCAGTCTAGCTTCGAATGCCCTGTTGACACCAATATCTAGCGGCTGGAGGTCTTTTGTCAATCCACCCGGAATGACGGCGAGTATTGAATTAAGCGCGTAAGCGTGTCTCTCAATGTGCTGTTATGAGCTAGCAAATATAACAACTACACTACCCAGCATGCAACGATAGTTACGAGCATGCGCGGTAGCCCTGAGAAGCGTTGTTGTATGCTGGGAGTTCGAATGTGGTTATGAGCACGCTGTGAGAAAACGTTGAGAACTCAGTTAACACGCCTCGTCTGCATTATTTATAATTAGACAGACAACACACTTAATAGGAGCCATTTTGGGGTCTTTACATAAACACACAAATGGAAATGAAACGTCACATATCCCAGCATGCACCGCGCGCTTCTTCTACGGGGAAAAAAGATGGCGGCTGTTTACCGTAGTTGCGAGACCTAAACTTTATGAAAATGAATCTTAATATTTATCCATATATAAAGCGCACCGGGTTATAAGGCGCACTGTCAGCTTTTGAGAAAGTTTGTGGTTTTTAGGTGCGCCTTATAGTGCGGAAAATACGGTACTGTAGAGGTTTTTATATGTTTGCTTAATGATTCTGACATCTGTAAAAGTACTGCAAAAGTTAACCATTTAGCTTTTGCAGAGATGCTAACAGTCCCTTTCACAGACAATATATTGTTGTCCTTTCCTCTACATTGCTGACCTTCTGGTTGGTGTTGTTACATGGAAACACTTGATATGAAGCACACTCTTCTATGGCAAATCAGAAAAATAGCTGTTATGTTTTGCAGTAGTAAGTCAGACCCGTTTCCAGTGAGGGTTGGACTCCGTCAGGGCTGCCCTTTGTCACCGATTCTGTTCATAACTTTCATGGACAGAATTTCTAGGCGTTGGTGGCTGCAGGATTAGGTCTCTACTTTTTGCAGATGATGTGGTCCTGATGGCTTCATCTGGCCAGGATCTTCAGCTCTCACTGGATCGGTTCGCAGTTGAGTGTGAAGCGACTAGATTGAGATTCAGTCTGAGTCCATGGTTCTCGCCCGGAAATAGGGGAATGCCATCTCCAGTTAGGGGAAGAGATCTTGCCCCAAGTGGAGGAGTTCAAGTACCTTGGAGTCTTGTTCACGAGTGAGGGAAGAGTGGATCGTGAGATCGACAGGCGGATTGGTGCGGCGTCTTCAGTGATGCAGACGCTGTATCGATCCGTTGTGGTAAAGAAGGAGCTGAGCCGGAAGGCAAAGCTCTCAATTTACCGGTTGATCTACGTACCCATCCTCACCTATGGTCATGAGCTTTGGGTTGTGACCGAAAGGACAAGATCACGGGTACAAGCGGCTGAAATGAGTTTCCTCTGCCGGGTGGTGGGGCTCTCCCTTAGAGATAGGGTGAGAAGCTCTGTCATCCTGGAGGAGCTCAAAGTAAAGCCGCTGCTCCTCCACATCGAGAGGAGCCATATGAGATGGTTCGGGCATCTGGTCAGGATGCCACCCAGACGCATTAGGGCACGTCTGACTGGTAGGAGGCCACGGGGAAGACCCAGGACACGTTGGGAAGACTGTCTACCGGCTGGCCTGGGAACGCCTCGGGATCCCCCGGGAGGAGCTGGACAAAGTGGCTGGAGAGAGGGAAGTCTGGTCTTACCTGCTTAGGCTGCTGCCTTCGCATCCCGACCTCGGTAAAACGGAAGAAAATGGATGGATGTTTGCTGATATTTTTTTCAATTAATTTACCATAGAGAGGCTTCTGGTGTATTTAGTTAGTTCAACCATTTTGTTTTCCGTTGTGAAAAAGCAGTGAATCAATTCATACACATACAATTCATTCTGGCCCCCTGATTTTCCTTTGTCTTCGTCCATATGGATGGGAAATGGTCTTAAATTATTTTCAATATGGTCTTAAAGTCTTAAATCTGTCTTGTTAAAACCTGCAGAGACCCCGTGTGTAGGACTCAGTGGTTCTTGTTGTCTTGCAGCTCATATCCCCAGCAACAGTTTGCCCAGCAGGCCAACCAAGGCCAGTTTGCAAACATGATGATGAGCAACTCCATGGGCAGGCCCGGCGTGGTCGGCGGGGGCGGCTCGGCACAAATGGGCCAAATGCCGGCACAGATGCAGGGCCAGATGCCAGGTCAGATGCAGGGCCAGATGGGCATGAACCCAATGGGAATGGGTCGCATGCCAATGGGGCCTGATCAGGTAAAGTTTGAGTGTGTCCTTGTCTCGATGTTTTTGAAAACTTTGTTGCATCTCCTCACCGCTTTTCTCTTTGCAGAAGTATTGCTGAGAACACGCCTCAATTCCACCACAACACACTGCTCATCCAAGAGGACGCCTTGTGGGGCGACTGTTGAGCAGAACGGGACGACGGTACAATTGTCTCTGGCTGCACTTTAACCTGCAGGTTTCTGTACGGCGGGGGGGAAGGATTGCTGCAATATTTTTCATCTTTATAGCCTTTCTTTAAAAAGAATGATGCCTTCTCAACAATGTTTTTTGTTATGTTTTTGTTCCCCTTTTCTTCCAATCCTCTGTATTCGCCTCACCTTGAAGTCATTGGAAGCTATAAGCACACAGTTGGAGCAATAACGTCTGTTCTTTTCCACCCACTGAGCATCTCAACCTCTGTTTTTGGCAAACAAAAGGTACTGCAGTATTAGATGTCTCAAACATCGTCTGTAAATAGGATTTGTAAATATTCTGCAAAATATATCAAACATGATTTTTAAAAGCCTATAATTGCACAAAGGATGAGACTTGCTTGTATTTTGTTTCCAGTAGGTCAAAGCTGATTTTTATTTTTCTGAAATCTTTCCAAATATTACAGGTCTGATGGGATTTTCGTTTCCTTTTACTTGTCTTTTTTTTTTTTATGTTTTATTTTTGTATTCTCTGACAATGTGTGTATGTCATGTCTTAGCGAGGCACTTTTAAATGTGACATGGATCTGACAAACTGAAGGTTTTGAGCTTTCACACAGAAGTTTTATTGGAAAGTAATGGAACTTTTTGAACCGTCAGTCACGTGGAACTATTTTATTGGGTGGCGTGCGAGTACAACGAAAAAAGGACACAAACTTCAACAACACTTCTGGTCCTTGCAGTTCTCCTTCCTGTTCAGTTTCCGTGCAGTGTATTTTTTTAGCCATTTTCTTTTGGACTCTTGACTCTACCTTTTCAACATGCGCAATCCAAAGATATTTTCCCACATCTTTGTATAGTTTTTAAAGGTTCCTGGTGTACATTTAATGATATACATTATTTTATTCAGATGGTAAATAGGTACATATAGCTCCGCAAATACATCTGATGGTTATGTCGTTAAATCTAAAATTGTTCTGCAGCACGTGGGCTTTCTGTGAAGTGCAGAAATGACTGGAAATTCTCTGCTGTGTAAACAGAAAAGTCCACTTCAAGACATATCAATAGTTCATGTATTTTTTTAAGAAACAACTTCATTTTATGGCCAGATTTTGTTACTTTGTGGGCGGTGGGAAAAAAAAGAACTTTGTAATGTGAGATCTTTTAGCTGTCTCGAGGTATGAAAAGCTGTCATTTTACAAGATGTATATTACAGATTTGTTTTTTTCAGTTGATGTTGATATTGATGTAAATACAAATTTCTATTTAAACACTTTTGATTGTGGACCTCTGATTTTCAGCGGGCACATCACCTGGTATATTATGTTTACAAAATAAAGAAACAAAACCAAAATGTGTCAAGTTATTGAAGGGAAAATATGTGCCCATGTATCTCACAATACCATACCAACATTATTCATTTAGCCCTTTATTTGAATATTGACTAATTTATTTGTCACATTTCCAGCTAAAATAATTATCCTTGAGACGAGTGTTCCTTTGAAAATATGACTAAATATTTTAATTTCAATATAAAGTAAATTTACCCTCGACGGTGTGTATATTGTTGCACTTGCACTACACACGCATGTGTGCAGGGATACATGTCAGCTAGAGAGAGAGACCGATTGTGTCCCAAATCAATTACGTGCTTACCGGAAATGACGATCGCAATTTGTAGTCCCCTATTACCGGTAATCTTATCCTTAAAATGAATGCAATTTCTATTTTGATTTTATATCATAGTGTATATTTGGTTTCAGTGGTATACCGCCAGGGCCAGCAAGGCCTTCTCTGCTGGCCTAACATAACCAGAAATCATGATCATAATCCATCCATCCATCCATCTTCTTCCGCTTATCCGAGGTCGGGTCGCGGGGGCAGCACCCTAAGCAGGGAAGCCCAGACTTCCCTCTCCCCAGCCACTTCGTCCAGCTCTTCCTGTGGGACCCCGAGGCGTTCCCAGGCCAGCCGGGAGACATAGTCTTCCCAACGTGTCCTGGGTCTTCCCCGCGGCCTCCTACCGGTCGGACGTGCCCTAAACACCTCCCTAGGGAGGCGTTCGGGTGGCATCCTGACCAGATGCCCGAACCACCTCATCTGGCTCCTCTCGATGTGGAGGAGCAGCGGCTTTACTTTGAGCTCCTCCCGGATGGCAGAGCTTCTCACCCTATCTCTAAGGGAGAGCCCCGCCACCCGGCGGAGGAAACTCATTTCGGCCGCTTGTACCTGTGATCTTGTCCTTTCGGTCATAACCCAAAGCTCATGACCATAGGTGAGGATGGGAACGTAGATCGACCGGTAAATTGAGAGCTTTGCCTTCCGGCTCAGCTCCTTCTTCACCACAACGGATCGGTACAGCGTCCGCATTACTGAAGACGCCGCACCGATCCGCCTGTCGATCTCACGATCCACTCTTCCCTCACTCGTGAACAAGACTCCGAGGTACTTGAACTCCTCCACTTGGGGAAAGATCTCCTCCCCAACCCGGAGATGGCACTCCACTCTTTTCCGGGCGAGAACCATGGACTCGGACTTGGAGGTGCTGATTCTCATCCCAGTCGCTTCACACTCAGCTGCGAACCGATCCAGTGAGAGCTGAAGATCCTGGACAGATGAAGCCATCAGGACCACATCATCTGCAAAAAGCAGAGACCTAATCCTGCAGCCACCAAACAAGATCCCCTCAACGCCTTGACTGCGCCTAGAAATTCTGTCCATAAAAGTTATGAACAGAATCGGTGACAAAGGGCAGCCTTGGCGGAGTCCAACCCTCACTGGAAACGTGTCCGACTTACTACCGGCAATGCGGACCAAGCTCTGGCACTGATCATACAGGGAGCGGACTGCCACAATCAGACAGTCTGATACCCCGTACTCTCTGAGCACTCCCCACAGGACTTCCCGAGGGACACGGTCGAATGCCTTCTCCAAGTCCACAAAACACATGTAGACTGGTTGGGCAAACTCCCATGCACCCTCAAGGACCCTGCCGAGAGTATAGAGCTGGTCCACAGTTCCACGACCAGGACGAAAACCACACTGTTCCTCCTGAATCCGAGGTTCGACTATCCGGCGTAGCCTCCTCTCCAGTACACCTGAATAGACCTTACCGGGAAGGCTGAGGAGTGTGATCCCACGATAGTTAGAACACACCCTCCGGTTCCCCTTCTTAAAGAGAGGAACCACCACCCCGGTCTGCCAATCCAGTGGTACCGCCCCCGATGTCCACGCGATGCTGCAGAGTCTTGTCAACCAAGACAGCCCCACAGCATCTAGAGCCTTAAGGAACTCCGGGCGGATCTCATCTACCCCCGGGGCCTTGCCACCGAGGAGCTTTTTAACTACCTCAGCAACCTCAGCCCCAGAAATAGGAGAGCCCACCACAGACTCCCCAGGCACTGCTTCCTCATAGGAAGACGTGTTGGTGGGATTGAGGAGGTCTTCGAAGTATTCCCTCCACCGATCCACAACATCCGCAGTCGAGGTCAGCAGAACACCATCCTCGCCATACACGGTGTTGATAGTGCACTGCTTTCCCTTCCTGAGGCGGCGGATGGTGGTCCAGAATTGCTTCGAAGCCGTCCGGAAGTCGTTTTCCATGGCCTCACCGAACTCCTCCCATGTCCGAGTTTTTGCCTCTGCGACCGCTGAAGCCGCACACCGCTTGGCCTGTCGGTACTTGTCCGCTGCCTCAGGAGTCCTATGAGCCAAAAGAACCCGATAGGACTCCTTCTTCAGCTTGACGGCATCCCTCACCGCCGATGTATGATCATAATTAAAGATACAATAATGTTTTTAACTTCCTTTCCCTAAATATCTAAAAGTATTCATATTCTCTTCATGTCATATTGTGCTCCTTCCAGTGCTGTTGTTTTTAGTTTTAGTTTGTATCTGTGGGGGGAGGTGTGGCCAGCGCGCCTGCAGGAGCAAAGGTCACCGCCTCTGTCTATGGTGCTGAGGACGAGCACCATCGGATGGGGGGCGGGGCATGTGCTGACGGCAAGATGCAGCTGACAGGTGATTAGATTTCACAGGTGGTGCGTGTTAATCTAATCATGTGTTGTCTTTAACAGTAAGCGGCCGAGAGCAGGGGAGGAGAGAGGATACGGACGTGACTGACAAACAATCTATGCACAATAAAACTTTGTTAAAACTGCACGCTTGGCTCCTGTGCAGAGCGTCTACTGTGGAACTGCTAGGAAGCAACTTCTACAGTAGCCAATCAGAATTCAGCTTGCTTATGTTGCCATGCTGTACGAAATCTGCCCGGGGCATTCAGAATCAACAATGCAGGCTTCTGTGTACTGTAAGTGATCGGGGACATACAGTTGATAGACAGTTGCAATAGCCAATCAGATCACGAGTTGTTGTCAGTAAGGCCTTCTCGATGGCCTCACGTTGAACGTGACATTTACGCGTCCTGTGATTGGATACTCACCGGGACCGTTAGCGGATGAATATGAAAACACAGAGTTGATAGACAGTTGCGATGGCCAATCAGATCACAAGTTGTTGACAGTAGCCTATCCAAGTAGCCTGATGTTAACGAGACTGTGATTGGATACACACTTGTCACTCCCAAGTGAGTATCCATTCACACGTTTCAATTTAGCAGGAAGTGTTTTGCCGTGGTCAGACCGGGATAGCAGAGAAGGAGAACAAAACGTTGATTAGGTGGCAGATATATATTTGCAAGGCCATTTTCAAGAAGGATATTTAAAGAGAAACTACATCTTGTGAAGCTAGCTCAGCTGTCCTGGCGATGAAATGGGGAAATGCTCGCCATTTCCACTCGAATAAGCCGACGACGAGGGGCACCACTGGCTTATACGGCGTCGAATGAGTCCTACTAACTGTGAGTTCAAATTTTATTTTTTCACTTTTAATGTTTTTTGCCATTTTAATTTTGGCAGTACCACATAAGATATGTTTTAATTGCTGGTGCGCCAGTTTTGTACTCTGTTGATGTGATTCAATGCCCAGTAAGGGCGTAAATGTGTTCCTGTATAGTGTTTCTCCAGCAATGGTCATGTGGTGCCATCAATTATGGTATTTTGAGAGGTAATCTTTGAAGTCGGACACCACTGAAAGCCTAGGTGGGAAACGCACGGCCCGCCACTGTTTGGTGTTGAATGACTTTGAAAGATAGGAGATAGTCCCTCCTCTTCCGGCTCCACACTTCACTTGGCCTGTGTGTTGAATGAAACATAAGGGAACTTGCGGCTCACTTCATTTGCGTATGCTAATGGTGTGTTCCATTTACCTTGGAAATCAAAACTCGACGGGCGCCCGAGTCGAAATTCCAACTATGGAGTCAAAAATTCCGACATCCCAGTACAAATTGAACGCACCATTGAAACCTAAGCATCTTTCCGACTTGTCTGCGCATGCGTTTCATTTAAAGTACGCATGCGTAAACATAACTTCCTGCTGTTCTACTACAGTTAAAGACTTCATAAAAAAAAAACATATGTACATTCAAAATATTTGGATAGCAACAAATTGAGTACTTCAATTATGAGCCTTTTTATTCACGTCGCCAATGTAATATATCAGCGGGATTGTCATCTTACTCTTTTGAGTGCCTGTGAGTCAATGAAATTTGAGTCTTTGTCGAGTACTCGTGAGTTAATAAATCTCAAGTCTACATCGAGTACCTGTGACTCAGTGAAACTCGAGTTTTCTTGAGTACCTGTAAGTCATTGGAACCTGAGTCTTTGTCGTCTACCTGTGATTCAGTGAAACTTGAGTCTTTGTTAGCCCACAAGTCGGTGAAACTCGAGTCGAGTCGGGTCAAGCACACTTTAGCTAGTGAAACTTGAGTCTTCTTCGAGTACCCATGAGTCAGTGAAACCCGAGTCTTCGTCGAGTACCTGTGATTCAGTGAAACTCAAGTCTTTGTCAGCCCACAAGTTGGCGAAACTCGAGTCGAGTCTGTCAAGCACACTTTAGTCAGTGAAAGTCGAGTCTTCCAAGAGTACCCGTGAGTCAGTGAAACTCGAGTCTTTGTTGAGTACCTGTGAGTCAATTATATTTGAGTCTTTGTCGAGTACACGTGAGTTAATAAAACTCAAGTCTACATCGAGTACCTGTGACTCAGTTAAACTTGAGTCTTCTTGAGTACCTGCAAGTCAATGGAACCCAAGTTTTTGTCGAGTACCTGTGATTCAGTGAAACTCAAGTCTTTGTCAGCCCACAAGTCGGCGAAACTCGAGTCGAGTCGTGTCAAGCACACTTTAGTCAGTGAAAGTCGAGTCTTCCTCCAGTACCCGTGAGTCAGTGAAACTCGAGTCTTTGTTGAGTACCTTTGACTCTTTGTCGAGTACTCGTGAGTTAATAAATCTCAAGTCGACATCGAGTACCTGTGACTCAGTGAAACTTGAGTCTTCTTGAGTGCCTGTAAGTCAATGGAACCCGAGTCTTCGTCGAATACCTGTGATTCAGTGAAACTCAAGTCTTTGTCAGCCCACAAGTCGGTGAAACTCGGGTCGAGTCGTGTCAAGCACACTTTAGTCAGTGAAAGTCGAGTCTTCCTCGAGTACCCCTGAGTCAGTGAAACTCGAGTCTTTGTTGAGTACCTTTGAGTCTTTGTCGAGTACTCGTGAGTTAATAAATCTCAAGACGACATCGAGTACCTGTGACTCAGTGAAACTTGAGTCTTCTTGAGTGCCTGTAAGTCAATGGAACCCGAGTCTTCGTCGAGTACCTGTGATTCAATGAAACGCAAGTCTTTGTCAGCCCACAAGTCTGCGAAACTCGAGTCGAGTCATGTCAAGCACAATTTAGTCAGTGAAACTTGAGTCTTCCTTGAGTACCAGTGAGTCAGTGAAACTCGAGTCTTTGAGTTCCTGTGAGTCAATGAAATTTGAGTCTTTGTCGAGTCCTCGTGAGTTAATAAATCTCAAGTCGACATCGAGTACCTGTGACTCAGTGAAACTCGAGTCTTCTTGAGTACCTGTAAGTCAATGAAATTCGATTCTTCGTCGAGTACCCGTTTGTCATTGAAACTTGAGTCTTCGTCACGTGACACCGAGTCTTTGTCACGCACCTGGGAGCTAGTGAAACTCGAGTTTACATGAAATATGGGCGAATAATATTTGTAAAAAAATATATATTCATTGACATGTTACCTGGATTCTTGTTTTGATTTAGCAAATAGTAGCAGGGTGAGTTACTGGAGATAAGTACCCATGAGTCTCATCCATCCATTCATCCATTTTCTACCGCTTGTCCCTTTTGGGGTCGCGGGGGGTGCTGGAGCCTATCTCAGCTGCATTTGGGCGGAAGGCAGGGGACACCCTGGACAAGTCGCCACCTCATCGCAGGGCCAACACAGATAGACTCGTTCTGTATGTACATTCAAAATATTTGGATAGCAACAAATAGGGATGTCCGATAATATAGAATGTTTTAAAATGTAATATCGGAAACTATTGGTATCGTTTTTTTTATTATCTGTATCGGCTTTTTTTTAATTTTTTTTTTATAATTTATTTATTAAATCAACATAAAAAACACAAGATACACTTACAATTAGTGCACCAACCCCAAAAAACCTCCCTCCCCCATTTACACTCATTCACACAAAAGGGTTGTTTCTTTGTTATTAATATTCTGGTTCCTACATTATATATCAATATATATCAATACAGTCTGCAAGGGATACAGTCCGTAAGCACACATGATTGGTCCACTAATAGTACTAACCTTTAACAATTAATTTTACTCCTTTTCATTAATTACTAGTTTCTATGTAACTGTTTTTATATTGTTTTACTTTCTTTTTTATTCAAGAAAATGTTTTAATTTATTTATCTTATTTTATTTAATTAATTAATTTTTTTTAAAGGACCTTATCTTCACCATACCTGGTTGTCCAAATTAGGCATATTAATGTGTTAATTCCACGACTGTATATATCGGTTTCGGTTGATATCCGTATCGGTAATTCAGAGTTGGACAATATTGGATATCGGCAAAAAAAGCCATTAACGGACATCCCTAGCAACAAATTGAGCACTTCGATTATGAACCTTTTTATTCTCGGCGCCAATGTAATATATCAGCGGGATTTGTCATGTTACGCTTTGGCCAGCAGGGGGCGAGATTGCCCTTGAACGCCGCCTCATCTGCAACCTACACATGCAATAGCTTCAAATTGTCACTAGAGGGCAGCACTAGCTAGCAAAAAAAAAAAAACGAGCCTTTTATCCTCATGCAATTTAATGACATAATTGTGTTGACCACATTTAAAAAAATAAATAAAAAAATAGTATTAAATAATGAATTTTTTTTCTGCTTATGAGGATACATATCAAAGTTAAATCTAAATTGTGTAATTGTGCAATGGAACGATTACGTTGTATGTATTTGCTGTGACGTGGGTAGCAGATCTCTATCACGAGCGTGAGTCTCTCTCTCTTTCTCTTTCTCTCTCTCTCTCTCTCTCCCTCTCCCTGCGTGTTGGCGCGCTTCCCGGCCCATCTGCGGCCTGGCCCGTGGATTAGAGTTTGTTAATGTTTCAATCAGCTGTGTGCCGAGGAATGTGGAGCTATTTAACCTGAACTTCCCCAGGTGTGCGGAGGCGCCGCTCAGTCTGGGCCCCGCCGCCCTCCCCTGCCCTTGGCACAAAGCTATCACACAAACACAATCACACGCTGGCCACGCCGGCCTGCAGCTGTGCGCATCGCACCGCAGGGAAATGGGAAAAACATTGCACCAGGGAGACGGAATAAATCTTCCAATGAATCGCCTCCCTCGCCAAAGCCCCGTTTTAACCCCTGATTGACACCACAAACACGCGTTTAACTGACAACTGTCGAAGGGAAAGTCTTTTCTTTAAATCATGTCACCCATGACTCTTTGCTACTCCAATAGTTTTTTTTTTAAACAGACTTCTGCTATGTTGTTTACTGCCGAGGTGAAACTTTGCTTCTATTTTGGACATTAGAAGTGAACATGATCCCTTAATGAGCCAAATGAGTGATTTAACTGCCTGTGACCACCAACTTTGCACTTTTATGCTGCCAAATGTAACACCGACTGACTTAACCAGCACTTTACATTTTTCCAGGAGCCAGCCATGATGTAGGTCAGGGGTGGGCAAACTACGGCCCGCGGGCCACATCCGGCCCGATAGTCCCTTTTTAATTCGGCCCGCCAAATATTAGAACAGAATTGATGATTTGTTTGGAGAATTGCCACAAGAAAACTGATACTAGACTTGGAGGCACTGGCAAAAAAACGGGTGATTAACAAGACTGTGTCTATTACCTGCAGTGTTGGGTTAGTTACTGAAAACCAGTAACTAGTTACTTTATTTCAAAAGTAACTCAGTTACTAACTCAGTTACTTACACCAAAAAGTAATGCGGTACTGTGAAAAGTGACTATTTAGTTACTTCTTTTTTTCCTTTTTTTTTTTTTAAAGCTCCCATTAATGCCCTTTTAGCCTTCATTTCAGTACTGTTATTGCACTGGAGAATAATACAATCTGTTGATCAACTTGACATGCATTTGCATCACTGAAACAATGTGGTCTACATACAACACACAAATACAAAGATATGTTTCAAAGGGCCAATTTGTTTCAGGCCAGCACAAATTGACAAAACTATTTTAAATAGCGTCAACATAACATACATAAGTAACAAACAGCATAATAACAACATAGCTGTAAACCTGGCTTCACCCAAGGAAGGCACACATGACCTGATTATATGTCATGTCACTATATACCGCACACATACTGCTATACACACGCCTAACCAGGCGTTTTTTTCTCTCAAGGAATTGTGAAATAAAATCATGTCTTCAGGAGATCAACACTGTACTGAAGCCCAGAACACTCTACGCATTTCCCCAGTTTTAGTTTAGAGAAAAGGAAAGATTGGCCTGGCCCACTAGGATCCCTCTTTATGTTTGTGAACTTTATAGTCTGTACATTTAGAGTGATGTAATAATCAAACACTCTCGAAGTCTAGAATGAAAGAGTATATAAGAGAATTGACAGAGTGTGTGTACCTTCAGTGCTGAATGATGAGCAGAGGCAGAGTTTGGAGTGTTTTCTTTAGCTCGCTTTCCATGTTTGTGTCCTCACTGTCCACTGTGCCCAGGTACGTGAAAAGGTTTTCCGTGCCATTTGCTGTTTGACGCCGGTATCATGCTAATTAGATGCCTGAAAGCGGGTGACTCTACTGTAGAAATAGTCTGCATGTCTTCTCGTACATACGCTGCAATGGCTCTATCAATGTTGTCCTGGCTAGCAGTCCCTTTGTTAAAATCCTTAAGTGGAGGGGAAGTGGCTTCGGAGTCTGTGTCTCTCTTTACTAGCTTCGTCGAAGCATGTTGCTTTTGTAGCTGTTTCAGCAGATTTGAATTGCTGTTTTGGGCAGTAGATAGGATCTTTGATTACATTACATTTAACTAAAATGTTCTTTTGTTTGTGCTCAACAAAAGAAAAGTTGTGAGAATATCTCCATGTTAAGAAACTCGACTTCAGCTCCGCCATGATGTTTTGTTAGTAAACACAGACAGGAGCCAGCCATGATATAGGTCAGGGGTGGGAAAACTACGGCCGGCCGGCCACATCCGGCCCGATGGTCCCTTTTAATTCAGCCCGCCAAATATTAGAACAGAATTGTCGATTTGTTTGGAGAATTGCCACAAGAAAACTGCTACTAGACTTGGAGGCACTGGCAAAAAAAACGGGTGATTAACAAGACTGTTTCTATTACCTGACACATTCTATGTTAGCTACTTCTCTTTGTTTATAATGTCTATTTTCTGCTGGATCTACTCTCTATTTTACGCTGCAGCTGTTCCATATACTGTAATATTGTACATGGTCATTGTTATATATTGTATATATGATATAAACATATAATACATCAGTATATATCATATACTGTACATATATTTTGTAAATATTAGATATGTTATATTTTATATTGCTACTACGGTACATTTTTAGTGTATTTTAAACCTGCATTGTCCTTTCCATCCTTACACTTTCCTATCCTTTGTAACTGAGCTACTGTGTAGAACAATTTCCCTTGTGGATCATTCAAGTTTGTCTAAGTCTAATGTCTAAGACTGCTCCCGCCAAAAGAGAATGTAAGCGTTGACACTTTAATACCATTTATATGTATCCTTGATATAATATTGTTGAAAATAGGTGTATTATGATTCAAGTAGCCCACGTTTGAGAAGCCTACTCCTACTTCCAACAGATTTGATATGCTTTGAAATGCATCATGCGCTCGCCCGGCCTGGCTGGTAAATTTCAAAAACCGATGTGGCCCCTGAGCCAAACATTTGCCCATATAGGTCAATATATGCTAATACATGCTAACTAGTTCAGGATTGTTAAATATTTGACGGACCAAATGAGTGTAATATCGTTACGAAGTACCAACTCCAGTTGCATTTGAGTCTTTGCCGAGCATCCGTGAGTCAGTGAAACTCAAGCCTTGCTTGAGTTCCCATGAGTTGATGGAACCCGAGTACCTGTGAATCAGTGAAACTCAAGTCTTTGTCAACCCACAAGTCGGTGAAACTTGAGTCGAGTCGTGTCAAGCCCACTTTAGTCAGTGAAACTCAAGTCTTCCTCGAGAACCCGTGAGTCAGTGGAACTCGAGTCTTTGTTGAGTACTTGTGAGTTAATAAAACTCAAGTCTACATCGAGTACCTGTGACTCAGTGAAACTCGAGTCTTTACGAGTACCTGTAAGTCAATGGAACCCGAGTCTTTGTCGAGTACCCGTGAGTCAGTGAAACTCGAGTCTTTGTTGAGTACCTGTGACTCAGTGAAACTCGAGTTTTCCTGAGTACCTGTAAGTCAAAGGAACCTGTGTCTTCGTCAAATACCTGTGAATCATTGAAACTCAAGTCTTGGGGGGGGACTGTATCCCTGCAGACTGTATTGATCTATATCAGGGGTGTCAAACTCAAATACAGAGTGGGCCAAAATTTAAAACTGAACAAAGCCGCGGGCCAAGGTTGAACAAATTAACCTTTTAATAGGGAACCAAACAAGTTTTGCATTGAATATTGAACAAGCAAGACTTATATAACTTTATAGTGACATACAAAATCGAGTTTCAAATAATAATAATAGTAATAAAAAAATATCAATGGCATATCAAATACAATTTAAATAAAAATTGAATGCCTCTTTTCTATTTGCAGCCTTCTGAGGTAAATATCAACATTAACTTTTTCCACAGGCTAATAAATTTGAAAGTAAAATAACAATGAATAAACCAACCATTCAGGACTTCAAACTGCTCAGTTTGCAACACACTGATCTCATCTGATGTGCCCAAGCCAGATACCTGCCATCTTTTCTTGGATGCTAGTTCATTAATGTCGGGGCTCAGGCTTTGAGCTGAGGCAACCTTCATTATCGAACAAAGGTGTTCATCAGTTATAATATCCCGTAGTCCACCCGGACCACAGTCTTGGGGGCGTGCCTTAAAGGCACTGCTATTAACGTCCGCTTTTCATCCATTCTAATTACGTGCCGGCCCAGTCACAGGGATATGTGCGGCTTCTGACCGCACACAGAAGTGAATGCAATGCATACTTGATCAACGGCGATACAGATTACACTGAGGGTGCCTGAATAAACAACTTTAATATTGTTAGAAATATACGCCACACTGTGAATCCACACCAAACAAGAATGACAAACACATTTCGGGAGAATATCCGCACCGTAACACAACATAAACACAGCATAAACACAACAGAACAAATAGCCAGAACCCCTTGCAGCACTAACTCTTCTGGGACGCTACAAAATACACACACGTTCCTTGTAGCGTCCCGGAAGAGTTAGTGCTGCAAAGGGTTCTGGGTATTTGTTGTGTTGTGTTTATGTTGTGTTACGGTGCGGATGTTCTCCCGAAATGTGTTTGTCATTCTTGTTTGGTGTGGATTCACAGTGTGGCGTATATTACTAACAATATTAAAGTTGTTTATATCGCCACCCTCAGTGAAACCTGTATGCTGTTGATCAAGTATGCGTTGCATTCACTTGTGTGTGCGTGCAGTAGCCGCACATATCATGTGACTGGGCCAGCACTCGTTGGACTGGTTGAAGATTTTCGGGAGGAACACTGAAAATTTTGAGTCTCCCGGAAGGGTTGTCAAGTATGAGAGTTGTCAATTATGAGAATTAGCGGTGAATGCGGTGTTACCGCGGCACCACCGATTACTGCGGCGGACCAGCTCTAGTGTTAATTTGATATCGCCTCAAGGGCCAAGTGAAATTACACGGCGGGCCAAATTTGGCCCGTGGGCCATAGTTTGACACCCATGATCTATATTAATATATAATGTAGGAACCAGAAATATTAATAACAGAAAGAAACAACCCTTTTGTGTGAATGAGTGTGAATGGGGGAGGGAGGTTTTTTGAGTTGGTGCACTAATTGTAAGTGTATCTTGTGTTTTTTATGTTGATTTAATTTATTTTAATTATTTTTAATTCTTGTGCTGCCCGTTACCAATCGATCCACGGACCGGTACCAGGCCGCGGCCCGGTGGTTGGGGACCACTGCTTTAAACCATAACCAACCATGCATCACTATAGCTCTTGTCTCAAAGTAGGTGTACTGTCACCACCTGTCACATCACACCCTGACTTATTTGGAGTTTTTTGCTGTTTTCCCGTGTGTAGTGTTTTAGTTCTTGTCTTGCACTTCTATTTTGGTGACTTTTTCTCTTTTTTTTTTTGGTATTTTCCTGTAGCAGTTTCATGTCTTCCTTAAAGCGATATTTCCCCGCATCTACTTTGTTTTAGCAATCAAGAATATTTCAGTTGTTTTTATCCTTCTTTGTGGGGACATTGTTGATTCATGTCATGTTCGGATGTACATTGTCTTTGCTCCACAGTAAGTCTTTGCTGTCGTCCAGCATTGTTTTTGTTTACTTTGCAGCCAGTTCAGTTTTAGTTTCGTTCTGCGTAGCCTTCCCTAAGCTTCAATGTCTTTTCTTAGGGGTGCTCACCTTTTGTTTATTTTTGGTTTAAGCATTAGACACCTTTTTACCTGCACACTGCCTCTCGCTGTTTCCGACATCTACAAAGCAATTAGCTACCTGCTGCCACCTACTGATATGGAAGAGTATTACACGGTTACTCTGCCGAGCTCTAGACAGCACCGACACACAACAACACATCATTTGCAGACTATAATTACTGGTTTGAAAAACATATTTTTAACCCAAATAGGTGAAATTAGATAATCTCACGGCACACTAGTGAAAAACACTGACTTAGATATTGGGCTTCACTATGTAGAGCGCTTTGAGTCAATAGAGAAAGCGCTATATAAATATGATTCACTTCAAATAAAACCTGTTTTTAATGAATGCTTAGTCCTACTGCGCTACTGTATTTTAATGTTGGTCGTGACGGTGGGACTTGGTGTTGATGTTTGGTCCAACAGTTTGGCATATAATGAACTACATTAAATTGCTCTTGATGCCTTTTTAAAAGTAAAAAAAAAAACCCTTTGAAAACAGTTTAAAATAGGGATGTCCGATATTGTCCAACTCTTAATTACCGATACCAATATCAACCGATACCGATATATACAGTCGTGGAATTAACACATTATTATGCCTAATTTGGACAACCAGGTATGGTGAAGATAAGGTCCTTTTTAAAAAAAAAATTAACAAAATAAAATAAGATAAATAAATTAAAAAAAATGTCTTGAATATAAAAGAAAGTAAAACAATATAAAAACAGTTACATAGAAACTAGTAATTAATGAAAATGAGTAAAATTAACTGTTAAAGGTTAGTACTATTAGTGGACCAGCATGTGTGCTTACGGACTGTATTGATATATAATGTAGGAACCAGAATATCAATAACAGAAATAAACAACCCTTTTGTGTGAATTAGGTTTTTTTTGGGTTGGTGCACTATTTGAAAGTGTATCTTGTGTTTTTTATGTTGATTTAATACAAAATAAATAAAAAAAACGATACCGATAATTTCCGATATTACATTTTAAAGCATTTATCGGACATCTCTAGTTTAAAGCGAAAACAAATGCACAGACAAGAGTTGGTTCTTGTTGAAAAATAATTGTCTTGTTTTAATAAAAAACATTGGATAAAGTACATTGTAAGAAAACAATATGTTCACATAATGTGTCATTGTAATATACAATACAGTTTGTCGCTCAGGAATCTGAGAAATGATCACTTTTTCTTTTCTTTTTGTACAAAATTGTGGAATGACGTCCTTTTTAAAGTTTTTTTTTGGGGCACAAGATGCAAGAACTGAACAAGAGTCTTGCAGGTCCCTGGTCCACCAATCCCCCCCACACTCGGGGGAGGGGGGGCAACCCGGCCTTGGAGTGGACACTTTCCTCTGTCAGGAGCCTTGAAGAAACATCCTTGACATCTTCTCCACCCGAGGAATATCCACGCAACTCGCGGATTAGTCTTTCTCTCTCTCTTGGGGGGTAAATGTTGACAAACATCCCCCCCTCCCCAGTTCGAGCTTCGTCATGACGTCATGGTTAGCGGCACATGATCCTGTCGTCCGAGCAGCCGCTCTGAAAGGAGAGACACACTTCCGTTAGTATCATCATCATCATCACTCGTGGAGGCTCGGCCGGTCGTGGAAGCGTGGGGAGATATTCACCTCCACGGCGATGCCGGCGAGCTCCGCGTTGAGGGCGGTGAGCGGCGTGCGCTGCGCCGCCTGCTGGCGACTCTTCTCCGGCTCGTCGAGCTCCACCTGCAGGTCCCAGATGTAGTCGATGACGTGCTGCAGGATCTCCACCTTGCTGGCCTTCTTGTTGGTGGGCAAGGTGGGCACCAGCTCCTTCAGCTTGCTGTAGCAGCTGTTCATGTCCTGCAGGAAGACGCTCATCTGCTCGTCCAGCAGCGGGATCTTGCACTTGGAGATGGCGAGGCTCTGCTCGGAGAGGCAGCGCACCACGTCCTCGCCGCCCACTTTGCCCTTCAGCGCGCACGTAGATCCAACAACTTTCATGGCGACGACGTCTAAAGTATGTTCCAGAACGCCCCTCCGGTAAAAAAAAACAACAACAACAAGGGTGCTTCTAGCGGTAGATTCTCCTCTGGAGAAACGCAATGTTGACAGTTCGCGAAGTCCACATGGAGCCGCTTCTTGCTTTATATACCCGAGCGGTGCTTGGGGGGGCGGGGCTCCGTTTGGGAAGTCAGCCAATCTCGTGCGAGCGGGGCGGGGCCAAAAAAAAAAAAAGAATCCGTCCAATGAGCGAGCTCGCCTGGTTATCGGGATTTACAATCTGTTTGAGGGATGGCGTTACAAATGGAAACAAATGTGTGTCTTTTATGGCTAATATGTGGGAATCCAGCTGCCCGAAGCTCGAAGACCGTGCAGGTGTAGACAACCTGTGGAGAAGTGCCGGAATGAATGCTTCATGTTAATTAGGCGCTGCAGATGTGACAATGGATCGCACTGATATCTATTTGTCACAGCTGCTGTGTGACAATTAGTCAACAACTTTTTGTCCTAACATGAACTCTTTTCGAAAGTCAAACCAGTCCATGCTCACTTTTTTTCTTCTTCTCTTATTTACAACTAAAGACGATCCGGTTTTAGCAGTCGCTTTTACACATTCCTTCACATGTTTCTGCAGCCTGTGCTGTGCTGCGGGGGTTGAAAGGATCGATACAAATGTCGACCATGTCGCCGGCAAAGCAGTGTCGGTATCGAATTGGTATACAACCATGATGAGAGGTTTTCAGTAGAGATGTCCCATAATATCGGCCTTTGATTGATTGATTGAGACTTTTATTAGTATGTTGCACAGTGAAGTACATATTCCGTACAATTGACCACTAAATGGTAACACCCGAATAAGATTTTCAACTTGTTTAAGTCGGGGTCCATGATACAGATATATACTATCATATATACTATCATCATAATACAGTCACCACACAAGATAATCATCAGAGTGTATACATTGAATTATTTACATTATTTACAATTCGGGGTGTGTGGGGGGAGGTTTGGTTGTTATCATCAGTCATCAACAATTGAGAACAGAGAAATGGATATTGAAACAGTGTAGGTCTGACTTGGTAGGATATGTACAGCAAGTAGTGGACATAGAGAGAGAGATCAGAAGGCATAAGAAAAGTATCTACATTTGATTGTTTACATTTGATTATTAACAACAATCCGGGGAGGGTGTTAGTTTAGGGTTGACGTTGCCTGGAGGTGTACTTTTATTGCGGTTTTGAAGGAGGATAGAGATGCCCTTTCTTTTATACCTGTTGGGAGCGCATTCCACATTGAAAGAGAATGAGTTAAGACCTTTGTTAGATCGGAATCTGGGTTTAAAGCATTTATCGGCCGATAATATCGGCCGATAAATGCTTTAAAATGTAATAGCGGAAATTATCGGTATCGGTTTTTTATTAGAGGTATCGTTTTTTTTTGTTTTTTTTAATTAAATCAACATAAAAAACACAAGATACACTTACAATTAGTGCACCAACCCAAAAAACCTTCCTCCCCCATTCACACTCATTCACACAAAAGGGTTGTTTCTTTCTGTTATTAATATTCTGGTTCCTACATTATATATCAATATATATCAATACAGTCTGCAAGGGATACAGTCCGTAAGCTTAATGATTGTGCGTGCTGCTGGTCCACTAATAGTACTAACCTTTAACAGTTCATTTTACTCGCTTTCATTAATTACTAGTTTCTATGTAACTGTTTTTATATTGTTTTACTTTCTTTTTTATTCAAGAAAATGTTTTTAATTTATTTATCTTATTTAATTTAATTAATTTTTTTTAAAAAAATGACCTTATCTTCACCATACCTGGTTGTCCAAATTAGGCATAATAATGTGTCAATTCCACGACTGTATATATTGGTATTGGTTGATATCGGTATCGGTAATTAAGAGTTGGACAATATCGGAATATCGTCAAAAAAGCCATTATCGGACATCTCTAGTTTTCAGTTCCCTTCTATGTGTATGTTTTTTATATGTGCTGTCCATGTTGTTGAGGAAATAACAGATTTGAATGAAAGCCGGTAGTTTTTACATTTGTTGACCTATTTTGCACTACTAACTTAATGTGAAGTGAAGTGAATTATATTTATATAGCGCTTTTCTCTAGTGACTCAAATACCCAATACCTTGATTGATTGATTGATATATTTTTATTTCAAATATGCATAAAAGCAAGAGCAAGCCTGATCCAATACAGAGCTATAGCCTTAACAGCCATTATAACAAAATGAAAACAATGGAGAATAAAAAACGAAAACAAATGAGCATGGGACTTTTTTTTTTTTTTTTTTTTTTTTTTTTTTTTTTTTTTTACATATTTGAAAAGGAGTGAGAAGAAGTTTACACTTATTTAATCCCACCCCTTTTCTTTAAATCATAAATTACCCTGAGCTAGAATTACCTGTTCACTCTATGTACAAACTCAATGAACTTGTATATACATAAATTATAGATATATACATACATATGCACACATACATAGCCACACCATTACCACCATCTAAGTTACATTTTTAAACCAGTGTGGGTGGCACTGGGAGCAGGTGGGTAAAGTGTCTTGCCCAAGGACACAACAGCAGTGACTGGGATGGGGATGGGGATCGAACCTGGAACCCTCAAGTTGCTGGCACGGCCGCTCTACCAACCGAGCTATACCGCCCTATTGTAACTCAATGTAATAAAAACAAGTGGATATTATCAAACCATCTGAAATGATTGTA